>NC_134702.1:89232816-89332816 GCF_043290135.1 Rhipicephalus microplus | reverse complement strand
TTCTGATATTTGGATACATTGGAAACCAGTTTTGAGGAACACCTGTTACAATTTCAGGTTCTTTTGATTAGTTGAATAGCAAACGCACCTACTCACTTGACGGTGTCGTGTAATGGCTGTACGGGCCCCATGGTCATCAATCATGACAGCAAAAAAGATCCAAAGCTCACGATGCGCCAATTATCAAGCATCGTATGATGCATGAAATGATGAATTCTTAGTAGCCTATTTGTCGTCATCACAGTGAAGCTTGCAATTTGTCTTTACAGCGGATTTCTTTTGTGTCACACTGTAAGCAAGCAGAAGGCAAACAAAGCAGCCGTGTTCATTATTGCTGTGGTTAGAAGGCTTATCAGGTGAGACGCATTCCTCATATTTCATTGTTATCTATTATGTGAATGATCAGAATTAGGCGAACACATCCCAGATATATCCCGTCAGAAGACGACCAAAAGCGATAGAGGCCTTGGTATGTTGGCAGGTTAGGTGTCGCGGTACTAAACAGAAAGTCGCGGCTTTAATTGCCAGACGTCTGTAGCTGCCGACCATGCAAGCAGCTTATGTGTACGCTAAAAGCCTGGTGTCCGAAGCTGATCCCGGCTTTTCCAGAACGGCATAACCCATTGTCCTGCCCTGGTTATGCCGTCTCGAACCCCAGTAACGAACGCGTTTCTTGTTCAGAATGGCGAACGTTCAAATTCAACGGACGTCAGCAAAAGCCACGTACGGAGTGCACGTGACCTCTCGTAGCAAAACTGAGGCCGGTGCCAAGAATCCGGCGCACGTTTCATTTTGCTGCAGCCAGCCCCTGCGGTCGTGGCACATGAAAGGTCGGAATTCCTGCAGCAGAAGGGGAAGTCCCAAGTCCAAGGACACAATGCAATTGCGTAGGTATTGTGGGCGCAATTACAATGAAACGTTTTCACCATGTCATCTTATAAGCATGTGCCAAAGGACTATCTATATTGTATGAATTATTATTGCAAAATCTCTATAAACAGTCTCCGCGCTGCCCACAGGAGCGCTTTATTTAGTCCTTACCTCTCACGATTGGGAGTGCACAGCTATGTTGAAGAAACGAAGAAATTTGACGAAAATTTGCAGATCCAACAGAAGAAGGTATCGTGAATCTTTCGGTTTGTTCACGGAAAGACTTCAGCGCACCTTACAAGCGTTGCAGTGACAATGAAGGTTTTACATATGCACCGTCACTGATCGCAGCGACTCTACGACACTGAATTTCCAACAACACTTGTATTGGAACGTTGCTTTATTTTTTTTATCACAATAGTCTTTCTTGAGGACCTTCGACGCAAAGCTTTCAGCCTGTCTGTCTGGCTGTACGTTTGTCTGTTTGTCTGCTCTTAACGGTACCCTAAACAGCACCAAAAACATTCAGAAGGGCCAACCCCATCCGCAGTGCCCAACAATATTGCTCAAGATTCAGCGTTCGCACTTGTGCGATGGTCAATTGAAGAGCGATTATTGTGCATAGCTGAGGCACCATAACAACACGTCAATATTCTGTATGTGTGTATTTTTACAGAACAGTCATACATAAGTAATTCTAAGGCCCATAGCGCTTATCACGCTGCACTGGCCATGCAACGCTTGCACGAAAAGGCAAGTGTTTCCAACGCTTCGCTCAGACAACACGGTGGTGGCACCTACCCGTCACCTTGCGTTCTACACCTTATCACCTCCTAGACGGGCGCGCATACTGCACGCTTTGTTTTCTAAGATAACTGCCAGATAGCGGTCATGTCTCACGTGTGACGTGACTTGATGCGCTCGTCCGCCTCCACTGTACGCTCGAGGCACTCTAACGCAGCGCCTCCAGAATACCATTCACCAATTTTCTTCCGCAAAACATCAAATAAACGACAAAAGTGGTGATGTGGGCTTGTTGGTGAAACATTTGAAAGAAATTTATGTAGCGCGAGGCGAAAAAACGAACACAGGAAAGAATAGACTGAGAGGACAGAGTGCTCTGTCCTCTCAGTCTATTCTTTCCTGTGTTCGTTTTTTCGCCTCGCGCTACATAAATTTCTATCAAATAAACGTTGTGTTCACTCTCACCGCACACAAGACTATTGTCTTTCGGCGACAGGCACATAAGGGGCCAACTTTTTTTTCAGCTTTGTTGCAGTGCCACCAGTATATCTAATCTGAATGACCTCTCAGCACGTTTCTATTCATTGTGTTTCTTTCTTGAATATAAAAAAATATTCCAATGCCTTACGTTCGCTTACTGGAACATATAAAGAGTGTTTTCACTGATCTGTGCCAAGTATACTTTTAAATAAAAGCTTCAAAAACTAAAAATTGAGCAGGGCAGCTATCTTAGCTCACACGAAATTATCCGAATTCACTTAACAAACTTCACACCTGTTCTACCAGACAATTTTCGTCAGAGTCAAGTTTCTGAATGTTAATAAAGCAATATTTGCTTGTTCCCAGGGTTATTAGGGCGGAGCTATTTTACTATCGATGAAATTTTGCGCCATTGGGAAGAGAATGCTAAAACGTTTTCGTATAAATATTTTCGCAATATTTATTGATTAAAAAGAAAAATGAGCAATCATTGCTAGTTACGATGCTTCGCGGATCTGAAAAATAGACTGACGTGCTAATCACAGGTCACTACAGCACTGGGCCTATTCAAGATGCAAGGAGATGTGTTTGTTGTAATACTTGGCGCATGTTAACAGAAACACTCACGATCATAAGCATTTCACGCGCACTAAAGAAATACACAGGCCAAAAGTCGTTAACCTGATGTCCTAAGAAATATGATGTTTTTTTTCTAATTCTTGCTGTCATAAATTGCAGGATGTGCATACCACTTTTTTTCGTCATCATGTGGTTCTATTTGCTCCCCCGTATAGTCAACGGACCCGACACAGAGACCTTCTTCCAGAGATTTTACGCCGACATGTCCGAACACTGGTGGCAATTTCTTCTGCAGATAAGGAATTTTCACGAATTGAGCGCACAGGTGAGCTTTGAGCCTTATTTATTTGAATGGAATATTAAATATTATGGGGCAGCGAACACGCCTAGTCTAAACTCTTACTAGCACGGTCTTTCAGAACACTGTAAAGTCTGAAAACCGGTAGTAAGCAATCAGAAATAAATATCTTGCGTGTAACAAATTGAAAAACAATAGCTACGTTTACTGATCCATTGGTGTTTCACCCAAGCGATAACATTCAGATGGCAGCCATACATCACCTTTAATATCATGACAAACTGCGTTATGTGATCATCCTTATAAAAAAACGAAGGACTTAGCCGATTGCGAACTAATGGGTCAATCAGTCAGTCAAACCAAACTTGAATTAGCAGGTAGAATTTAGCGAACGCGTAGGTGCTTTACACAAACTAGAAACGTCGCTACGCTCTACCGACACTCCAGCATCTCCAGCATCCACCGTACGCCATCATACACCATATAGCTTAATAAAACTTGTTGTTGTCCTAAGAACAGTTGTTGTTCTAAGTATATGATCATACACCATGTGCCACCAATATTTCCAGCACCATATCCCACCACAATGGTTTATGGTTGAATCCGTCATTTTCATGGTGGACATATTTTCAATGGGGATAAGAACATACAAGGTGTGTTTTAGGTGTCTGGAATGTGTGAACGTATACATGAATGCATACATACAGACTAGTACAATTACTTGAATACAAAACACCAATGTTGTTCGTATTAAAGCCTCAAAGGTTATTGTACTAGCTAGACTCAAGCCTACTTTACAAGGTTACTTCCAGTGGTGCACTTCATTCGGCTTCCGATTCTCAGCGTTGAAAATGTCTTTTCAATGCTTAAAATGCCCGGTTAAAGTCGGAGTTTATCGAATAAAACCGACTTGTTGAAAGGTATACCAGTGAACGTTTATCGAATTTTTTTAGGATTTCTCTGATAATACGTATACCTACCTGGGACTAATGCCCAGAAGCTGAAAACCCGCCCGTTGCCAGGTGCTGTGTCAAATTGCTTCCACCATAGCCATGTACACTCATGAGCATGGCGCCAAAAGCTTGCACAATTGTGGCAGGGATGTTTCTTTCAATTGACAGTTTCACCACAGAAGTGAAGTTATGAACGCGGTAGCGAAAAAAATTGCGACCCTTTCTGCTTCCCCTTAAAGAGTTGAACGCGATAGCGCTATTATGTTCCTAGTGCATACTTCAAACACTTCGTGTATGAAAACTACGTGGCCTCAAGAGTGCAGTAGCATGTATGCATTCTGCAGTAGTTTACTGGCTTTAAACTATGAAGTGGTTATAATAACCCCGCATTCTGATGCCCGATGGCAAAGTACGCTTGTACCACGCATTATTACGGCAATATTTTATGCTGTATAATGATGCATGTATACAAGATGCCTGTGTTTAGTAAAGCTTGAAGGTTACTTTTACTGTATTTTCAAGCAGGGAAAAATATTTTCACTGTATTCGCCGGTTTGAGCAGGTTGTAATGGGTTGGGACACCTATTAAATAAATAACTGGTGTTGCGTTTTTTTCTATTTTTGTTATTGTGCTGATCTACTGCTTCAAACATTCCTGCAAGTGAATTTCGCGGATGCTTTACTAAATTTAGTGGTATCTACTTATCTTGCATCGCCTCCCTGTTTGCAAGCATTCATGCGTGGAGTATATGAATCAGTCCGTTTTCAGACAGCCAAATTTTCGAATGAATAATTGTTGTCTCGCTCAAGAAAAGATGTATATTATGATGTTTTGGATATGGTATTTCCGGCCCCATTGTGTAGCTCGCTGTATTAGATTGTCTGGCCATGACGTGCTATTACGTGTGAAGAAAATCCCTATTTCACAAAAAACAAAGGCGTTTTTCCACAAAGTGCATACAGATACAGTACCTGCAAAAGCCTGGTTAAACACCAAGAGTATCTTTGTATCCTCAATTGTTTTCGCCTCTGTGAAGTTCCAGAAACAATATAACATTGTTTTATTAGTTGCAAGGATGCCATCTTCTTATGGGACGTCCTATTGAGGGCTTTTAAAAAACAACTGGATTTAAAGTCCCATAGCATCCGTTATCTTGAACCACACAAGCGCAATTATATGCCAGTTGACATTCTCTCGTTAATGGACATGTATAGTTTGTGGAAAACTCGCACTCTAAACAAGCATGCGGAACTAATGGTGCTTTCGTGATCCCACTTTGTACTAATGACTGCGCAGCTACAAGACTTTTATGAAGAACTGCAGTTTCAGCCGAACTGGTATACAGAGCTCACAAAGTGCGCTGCTCAAATACCTTTTCAGACCCAGTATTGTAAGAAATATGTTTTGTAAGCCTCATTGTACGTTTTTCGAAGCAGCTTTCCGTATGTTGAATGCTATGTATATACGTAGACAGAATTAGTAATATATACCGTGTAACAAAGTAAAAAAAAAAAGCAGAGGTGTGGTTGTGTGGCAGAACACCTGCTTGCCACGTAAACGACCCGTGGTTCGAACCACGCCACAGGTCTAAGATTTTCATTATTAGTTTTATTTGCATCTTTCTCAATATTTTGATACGCAAAAGTGACTGATTTTTTGCTCAAATCCAACGACGCCGACGCCGATGCTGACATTGACACCGACGCCGGAGTTTGTGTGAAACGAGCTCTCAAATTTATTGCGTTAAAGTTTTACTATCATACGAAGTGAGATGGGCTGTTTTGGATACGACTTCGCGTAACTCTACGAAAGACGGTTGTACGGCCACTCCAGAGAGCCGGCATGCTCATGCTCCTTCCGCAGTGTAATCACAGCATGTAGAAAGGTGTACGCGTTGTTGGTTTATTTCAGCTGACTTAACACACGCGCCAGAAATCGCGACCACGACCTTATTTTCAAAGTTTGCATTCGCTGCTCTAGCGTCACTGCTGACCTCCCCCGGTGTTGTTGTTTTTTATAGAAATAGAAAAAAAAACTAAGAAGTTGTCCCCGTTACTTGGGGAAGGCTATTTTATTTCACTTGATTGTTACAAACACAAAATAAAAACAAAATAGCATATATACATATAGAGTAACCCTTCATGCTCCTCAAAGTAAGCGGGAGGTTTCTTCTCAGCTTAAGCAGCAATTATTGGCGAGCCTCGCACGTGGGTGAATGTTATCTCACGTGCTATCCATGCGACAAAACTGGACCGGCTTGTTCCATCTCTCTTTCCGTCGCGTTAAGCGCCCGCGCTGGCACTGAAGTATTGCATATTTTACCCACGGGTAAGACAAACGATACTTTAGTGGATGTAATCTATTCTGACTTTGTACGAAACATAACGGCGATGGCGATGGGCAAAAGCCTGCCAAGACTGTCCATATAATTGCTATCGCAATAAGAGAGATAGAGATAAAGATGCAAGGAAATGCAGGGAGGTTAACCAGACGCACATCCGGTTTGCTACCCTGCACTGGGGAAGGGATAAAGGCAAGAAAAGAGGTTGCAGAAAGATGAGAAGGTACACACAATCACGAGCACACTCGGGGAGCACACACAGTCTACGGACGGTCGCTCAGGTTTGTTGACTTTAGGTAAAGTAGCAGTGCTTTAGTTGCTTTCTGCGCAACTGAGGCAGATGCCCAAGGTCCTAGTATCTTCTGCACACAAAATGGTCCGGAGTCAAGTTGATTCAAAACCATCCGGAGCTGGCATCGCTGTGTGTCGTAGCAAGCGCAGCTGCACAGGACGTGTTCGATGGTCTCTTCAGCTCCGCAGTAGTCGCATGTAGGAGTGTCTGCCATACCAAAGCGAAAGGAGTACACATTTGTAAATGCAACACGCAACCAAAGGCGGCATAACAGTGTCGCATCGGAGTGGGAAATTTGCGATGGTAGCTTTAGCTTGAGCAAAGGATCCAGTTTATAAAATTGACACCTTTGGAAGCTGGTAGACGACCAGAACGTGCGTGTGAGATCTCGAGCCAGCAGGTAAAGTTGTCTTGCTGCATCATTCCTTAATAGAGGAATCGGGACTACACGGGTTTCTTCATGGGCTGAGCGGGCTGCATCATCGGCTAATTGATTTCCGGTAATACCAATATGTCCAGGCAGCCATTTATATATAATATCATGCCCTCGTGCTAGAGCTTCATGATGGCAATGTCTTATTTCTTGTACCAATTGGTCATGACTCCTCCTACGCATGGCAGACTGCAAACTCTGAAGCGCTGCCTTCGAATCACAGAATATGACCCATTTTCCTGGACGTTCTTGAACGAGATATTGTAAAGCAGTCTTATAGCAGCAAGCTCTGATGCCGTAGATGTAGTCATATGCGACAACTTAACCTTGATCGTCATTGCTGCAGCCGGAATTACAGCGGCACCTGATGAGCTGCTGGACGCGATGGACGCATCAGTGTATATCTGCGTTCGGTCTAAGTACAACTCATGTAATAATAGCAGTGTTGCTTGCTTCAATGCTACTCTGGAGTGATTGCTTTTCTTTTTGATTCTCGGAATTTCTAGACGTACTTGCGGCTGGTCGAGGCACCACAAAGGACATGCCATTCTCGCAGCTGGCGTATATCCTGATGGAATGCTGTTTAGGTGCTTGGCTATAACGTCTGAAAACGTAGCACGTGGTCTTCCGGAAGGTAGAAGGGCCAAGTGGTGGTCGGGGACACGGCTAGCATGTCAAATATGCGCTCTGAGGCAATCCACAACTCTATATGTCCTGACCGGATGGTCTTTGGCAAGCATGATTGTGGCATAAGTATAAGCGCATCGGGGCAGTCCTAGGCAGATACGCAGTGCCTGACCCTGCAAACTCTCTAATGAATGAGTATTCTATTTGCAAGTGTTAGTACCGGCAAGCTGTAGCGCAGTAGACCCAGAAATAGGGCCCTGTACAGCTGTAGCATGGAGGCCACAGAAGTTCCCCATGCTTTCCCGCGCATGAATTTCATTATATGCACCATAGATAGCAGTCTCTTCTTCAAGTACGCACAATTTGGGCTCCACGAAAGACTTCTGTCGTTTATTATGCCCAGGAAACGATGCGTCCGTGCATATTTGACACTCTGCCTATTGATGTAAACAGGGTATGGCGTCATTGGTTTGCGTGTAAACGCCATCAACGTGCACTTCACAGTTGATATATTTAGGCCTTGTTTCTGAAGGTAGGCTGTTGTGAGGGTTGCTGCCCGCTGTATTCGTGCACGCACCTGAGGGCGAGTAACTGCAGCACTCCAGAGGCAAATATCATCGGCGTATAAGGATAGGCACACCGACTTTGGCAGAACCTTCACCAGACCAATGAGGGCAACATTGAACAATGTGTGGCTTAAAACACCTCCCTGAGGTACCCCGCAGTAGGTGTAATGTTGAGCAGTTGTACCCTCGTATGTTTGTACAAAGAAACCCCTGCCAGGTATATAATCTTTTATCCATTGAAACATTCGTTCTCCAATGCCCATTGCTGCGAGAGAAGTGAGGATGGCATCGTGAGCTACATTATCATATGCACCCTTCACGTCAAGAAAGAGTGCCACTGATATGCGCTTGCGACTTTTTTCTTGTTGAACAAATGGCAATAAGTCAAGGACACAGTCAATGGAGGAGTGGCCCCGACGAAAGCCTGCCATGCATGAAGGGTATTTGGTGTATCGTTCCAAGTACCACTCGAGACGAAATAGAACCATTATTTCCATCACTTTTCCGAGGCAGCTTGCGAGGGCAATAGGGCGATACGCTGTCATGTCCAATGGTGATTTTCCCGATTTCAAAAGTGGTATTAATCGACATATTTCTCATTCTCGGGGAACACTGCCGCTGAGCCAGGAGTTGTTGAAGCATGTTAAAAGTTCTTTTCTGGCATTTTGTCCAAGGTGTCCCAACGCACTATAAGTAATACCATCAGGACCTGGCGATGACATGCGCTTAGAAGCGACTAACGCACCTTCCAGTTCTTCCATGGTGAATGGAATGTCCATTTCTGGTAATCGCGTCTCAGGAACAATCACGGCGTCGATGCTCTCGTTCATAATATTCCCGGCAACTCTCGTGCGAAATTCTTCGGCCACCTCGAGTTCTGTTTTTCCATGATGGAGTGCCAAAGCTTTAAATGGGTGCCGTGTTTGCGGAGAGGAGCGAAGACCACGAACCAGATATATGACAGCGGTTTATGAGGGTCTAGAGATCCGCAGAATGCTTTCCAGCGTTCGCTCTCCAGCTTGTAAATGCGTCGTTGAATCTTTTTCTGGAGCCGCCTTGCTTCCCTCAGATCGTAAATTGATCTTGTGCGTCTGTATCGTCGTTCAGCACGCCTTCGTATAGCTCGTAATTTTTCCAGTTTGATGTCAAACTGTGTTATGTTAGACGAAAATGGTAATTTACATTTGGACGCTTGCATAGCTTCCGCTATGGTATTTTCCAGGCTGCAGGTGAGGCCTTCTTGGCAAGCGTTCTCAACACGCGATGTAAACATCGACCAGTCAGTGCCAATTGCAACACCGGAAGAGAAATTTTTTACGATACCATCGATCGTCCCGTAGGTGGGTATGTGATCACTCCCATGAGTCTCAATATCGCAAAACCACTTAACTTTGTGAGAAAAGCACCGTGACACCAATGTCAGGTCAAGGCAACTGCCATACGTGAGACACCGCAGATATGTGGGGGTACCATCGTTCATGATGTAAAGGTCGTAATCGGAAGCGAATGTAACAATGTTCCGGCCCCTGGCATTCATCCTAGTGCTCCCCCAAAGCATGTGATGGGCGTTGAAGTCACCGGTGATGATCCAAGGCCCATCGGTCCTCATTAGGATGTCTTTTAATCTGTCGCAGTCAAATCGCGATGACGGAGATATATATCCACCAATAAGCGTGAACGAAACTGTATTCTTTTTTACACGAAGACACACGTACTGATTGTCGTCGCAATAAAAATTCAGGCAATACTGATACGGCACATAATACTAGCGAAGCCAATCCTTCAGTAACAAGAAAGCGTAAGAAAGTAAATTTATGCGAAATATGCACATGATTTCTTGTTTACTTAAACCTGATATCAAAAGTGCACGAAAATTGCTTAAGGAATATGGGTACGTACAAAGACGTAATTATCTTTATTCATTTAGATGAATCGGTTGAGTTCAACTGCCTAAGTTCGTTGCAAGTATACTAACTAATCAATGGTATCGATACCAGATTTTAATGATTTTTTTGTTTTGTTTTATTTTTCTTCAGCAAGTATTCGCCCATTGCTGGTACTTATCAGCGGACTTCCAGCTCTTCGTGGTCTCGCTTCTGACATTGCTGATATTTAGACGGTGAGCTCGCATAGGCGCATTTTCTATCACATTTCTTCATGTAAATATGGATTTACATGGACGATTGACAATGCTTTGTGAAACAGTCTTTTATGGCCGTTTTAGCTGTGCTTGTCTTAGGTTTCACTTACATACCTCTGTGCTAATTTCTTTCGCGCCCTCGGTTGTCCCCACTTCCAGTGTGCTGGAGTTACTGTATAATAAACGAGTGATTCGTCTTCGGCTCACAAGATACAAGGCAGATTCAGAAACTTCGTTTATTCGAACACTGCTGGGTGATCTATATAAAATTTGTGGCTTCTCGTCACTTTCAAATTTAGAAATGCATGAAGAGCAATCCACATACAATCTTGGCCACCTCGTAGGACACACTCTAGCGTTCACTGGTACTGGGCTGCATACTGGCGTCATAGGTTCGCGCGGAGTCGGAGATTCGGGGCTTTTGCGAAAGTGTCCTTGTATCTCACCATGCATGTGCTCTTTTTGCGCAGACGAAATCTTGTGACCCTGGCAGCATTCGCCGTGCTTTCTCTGCTTGGCTGTGCCATAGCAACATGGACCATGGCAAGATCGAATCTGCTGCCATTCATCCTCATTCCTTTCCCCAATTACGCGTAAGTACTTGTCCATACGAATGTGTCAAAACAAAATAGCAAAATAGTAACCGAAAAGAAATATTTGCCAATGACAAATTAACTGGCTGTACTTAATTACTCTGAGCAGTAAACTATAATGCGATCACTGTATTATCTTGTTTATCATTCAATAGATCGACGCAAGTATTTGTTTTCGGGAGAAGAAAAAAAGCGAAGCCCCAGTGGTCAAACTGTACAATCTCTTTTGCTAAAGTGGAGTGTTTAAATGTGAAATCAATAAGCACTACAAAATAGTAAATTGTGACCAACGCAAACCGCAGTACAGGCGGCTCTAACTGTAGTTACATAGGTGTAATGTCCGTAAAAAGGGTTTACACCATACCGTATTTTTTTTCTTTGTGGAATTTGGGAACATGCGCCCATAGTACACCCAAAAGTAAAAAAAAGAAATGTGTGCTAAAGAACCTTCACGTAGACACCTTCGTCTTCCGCACAACCATGTCAAAAAAAGATGGTAACGAGTGCTGAAAAAATTACAGCATATCTACGGAGTGCATGATGATGAGTGAGGCAAAGCGTTCATAAGTCCGTCCGCGCTTCCATCCGTCCGTTCGTTCATGCTTCCGTCCGTATGTGCGTCCGTCTGTGCGACCGTTTGTGCGCCCGTCTGTTCTTCCATCTATCCGTGCGTCTGTCCGTGCGTCCGTCTGTCTGTCTATCTGTCTATTCGTCCGTCCGTCCATCCGTGCATCTGTTTGTCTGTCTATCTGTCCATTCGTCCATCCGTCCGTCCGTCCATCCGTGCGTCTGTCCATCTGTTCGTCCATCTAGTGAACACTCCATGTACCGACATCTGGCGTATTTTCATACGATGGAGCCTTTTTACGATGGAGTTTCAAGCGTCGTCATGACTTTGTGATATAATACTCGACTGCCGCACAGTGAGCTTTTGTCGAAATTCCGCTCGGTCATGAACATTTTTTTACAGCCAAAGAGGCTAAGGCTTTTATAAGATCACGACTACAGTGGCGAAGTTGTTCCCCGCCGTCACCGCCGACGTCGTCGTCCACTACCGCTATCACACGAAATAAGAAAAATAGACGCCTGGATGAACTGTTATTCGAACGCGTGCCCTCTGCATGGCAGCCGAATATTTTACTACAGAGCCCCGGTGGTGTTCGACGCTCCATCTCAAAAAGAACCTACACATACATTGTTTCGAGAAAGCAATCATACTAACTTACGTAATGTAGTGCAGTAGAAGTGTAAAACGAGCACCATGCCTCATACATTGCCACTTGCATCAAAATGTGGCCATTCAATGCTTCCAGTTTAGTACAGAAAGCTCAGCGTAATTCCTTGTCATCAGCCACAACATCAACATAGTGCGCATAATGACTTACATGTCTCTAGCGGGTACCAGGTTTCTCTGCAGAGCGACGAATAACGGCGTAGTAGATACTAGCCTACTTCACAAACGTTATGATCATTTTTGACCTAATTTTTGAGAGCCATTATTTGAGTGACACGCGAGTGTGCTTGGAGGAATAGCACCAACTGGCAATACAAAAGTCTCTAGAAAGGCTCCTTTTTTAGCTTTAGCTCTTAATGGGCCAGGTGCTTGGTGCAGGTTTTCTTTTCTTTTCTGTTCTCATTACTTGTTACAGCGGTTGCTGACACATCAGGTTAGCAGCAGCAGCAGCAGCAGCGATGGCGGTGGCAGTGCACAAATACACCGTCCGAGAAGACGCTTGTTGTGATAGTCTAATGGAACTCGAAGACATTAAACATTTTAATGGGTTCGAAAGGCCATTGTGATGGCTGACAGGTTAGTTGCTGGAAAGAATGCCCTTCAGTCAATTTAGTAAATGAACACAGCGTTCCAAGAAGCATGAGCTATTCAGGTATGGTATGCTAAACTCGAACGGGTTTGTTTCTTGTGACCTAATAAGGCTTCACACGCCTCATCAAACGCAAAATTTGACCATCGGCATATGTGTCCTGCGTCTTCGTAGGCGAGTGATGCAAACATTTATCACGCAATCATGCCTGTATACAACGTCACGATGACGTTATGGTTCGCCAAAATTGTTCACGTCATTATGACGACACCATGGCATAACATCACTGGATCACGTCAGTAATCTGATAGCACCGTAGCTTAGTGCACAGGGGGCCTATGAAGGAGAAAATTTACAATAAAAACTAGACAAGGTGCCTCAAATCTTGTTGGCAGACGAAACCCACATTAGAAGCAAAAAGCTTTCGAATGGTGGGGGGAAAGATAAATAAATCAACTAAGAAAAATGTTATGGTTTTTACATTCGAATCGTGTTAAGGAGGTTCATGACGAGGCCTTAAGAGTTGTTTTTCTTCGTAGCCAACAAAGACACTGACTGTAGCAATTGAACATATTGAACAGATTGATATAAAATTAAGCCACCTCACTATGCGTGTGCGGTTCTATGTTATGTCACATTGTACGATACCACAGCTTTTAAGAAATGGGTTCCATCGACCTGAAATGCTGAGGCTAGCCATCGCTGTAGTGACTATTGCTCTTGCTTAGCGCATCATGCAAAGCAACTCTGGCGTTACGATGAACTTGCTATCGAATCTATACGCAAGCGCACAATGAAGTGTACAAAGAGTGTACTTTCGAGCTGCTGACGCAAATGTAGTGAGTTGCATTAATTACCTATGGGGATCCGCGATCCTCGATCCTTTTTTTTTTTTTGCCTGCAATACCGACATATCTCCGACATATGCCAAGTCGTCGTTTCATTTACACCTGAAAAATGCTCTTTTGCTTCATCTTTATGCTGCATTTTTTCCCGTGAAGGTTAAGTCCTACTGCGCTTCGATTGTGGTGCACGTTAAAAATTTCAGGTGGTCCCGATTTCTAGCGCTCTGCACTGTATCTTTTACCACAATATTATTGTGGTTTTTCGAATGTAAAACCCTATCATTTACTAGTTTTTTTTTCTTTTTTCTCGCAGGCGGATGATGAACACGATGAACTATTATTACATCCTACCTTTTTATCACGCCGTGTGCTACTTCAGCGGCTGTATGACGTCCCTCATCGTAACTGACTTCGGAAAGCGCAAGATTTCCAAGGTGGCCACCTGAATATAAAGAACATGCACATTTGCGAGTGGTTTTCTATTGTTGCATCGACAAACTGGTAAAGAAGTCGACATAGCACCCATGACTCACTAGGCTTATATTTGCTTTCCAGGAATTCTGTGAATCTCAAAGTTCTGAGACCGTGAACCCGCTCCCGTTAGGCCCCCATTAACAAATCATGCCTTATTTATAAAAGCAAAATAGGGGTCAGGGTCAATGTTTTCGCGGCTCTTCAATTTGCCGAAGCTCGAATTTCTCGAGAATGTGTGTGTGTGTGCGTGCGTGTATGTGTGCGTGCGTGTGTGTGTGTGTGTGTGTTTAAGTATGGACTATACGGTTGAAGGGCGCACTAGGGGCCGGATTTCGCCATCAAGTTCAACTCTTAAAGGCGAAGCTTAAGGGTACCCCAATTTTAAGTGTGAATACACTTTATAAGCGACCCCAAACCATCCACAGCCGTCGGCGGCGTCCACAGTCTTCTCTCTGTCTTTAAAAGAAAGAGGACTTGGCGGGCCGCAGCGCGACGCTCTACCGAATAAGCCACGGACGCGACGCTGATATCGGTGTCAGTAACGCGCCTTATACACCCTCCCCCTTCGCTCGCTCCTCCGCTCTCCTCGCTCGCTGCAGCTGCGCGCGCAACCCTCTCTCTCGCGCGCCCGCCTTCTCTCTCAGTCTCCCGTCGAGAGCGGGTCGTGCGATGGATGTCCCGGAGGCAACGCTACTATCAACAACGAATGCAGTACAACCGAATGCCAGCACTGCACCCATTGTTGGAGGTGACGGTACCGCGGTGGTTTCGCCGACGTTGGAAGACAAGGCGGCGCTGCGAAGGGCTCGTGAGACCGAACGTAAGTGGGCGAAGCGTGCAGCGGATGCCGAACTGCGTGCTCGCGAGGCCGAGTGCAAGCGGGCGAAGCGTGCAGCGGATGCCGAACTGCGCGCTCGCGAGGCCGAGGACAAGCGGGCGAAGCATGCTGAGGATGCTGAACTGCGCACTCGCGAGGCCGAGGACAAGCGGGCGAAGCGTGCAGCGGATGGTGAACTGCGCGCCCGCGAGGCCGAGTTGAGGCGTCAGCATCGAGCCGCGAACGCGGCCCAAGAAGCGGAACGACAACGCAAGCGTCAGGCGGAGAAGGGTGATGAAGGCCGGCGTCAAGACGCCGCTCGCAATCGTCAACGGCGAGGGGACGTTCCCGAAGCCGTTCGAGCCAGTGAACGTGCCGCGCGGGAGAGGGTGCAAGCCCTGGACTTTGCTCGTCCGGACGCGCGTTTCAAACGAAACTTTGTGGATCGCAGCTTCGGTCACAGCTGCGCCGTGTGTGACCGGCTGTGGTTCGATAACAACCTGAGCTGCATTTTCGGCGTGAGGAACGAGACCAACAGGTTGAACGCGTTGCGGGTTCTTTGGAAAGAGTTCGGAAGATGGTCGGGCGAACACCGATGCGACGACATGGATGCGCAAGACCCGCGGCTGGCTCCTTTCGGTGCGTTCCGGGTGTGGGCGTCTTGCCGAGAGTCCCTGCTGGCCGGGCGGGTTCCGCCGTTGAGCAAGAGCCACGGCTACGCGTACCCGCCTCATCCCGCGGACCTCCCCGATCTCAACCAGGTGGAAGAGCGCCTCATCTCGCCTCGACTTCCCTTCATGAGCATCAGGCGGCTCACGCAGAGCAACGGTCAGTACGGCATTAAGGGACAGATCGTGAACGTGCCCATCGACGTTCCGAGCGTGGTGGCGTGTCTTCCGTGGCTGGTTCCCGAGGAAGTTGCGATAGACGTGCACGTGAAGCGGAGGCTGGTGATTCCGGCTACGTACAGGCGCGGACTGGTGAAGCGCGGTAACATCTTGGCGTGGTTGAAGCACCTGGAGCATGCGCCGTTATATGTCGCTAGCGGCGTGCGCATCGACTGGAGTCGGCTGGGTGTCTTCGATGACGCTGATGCGGCCCTTTGTGAAGGTGAACGCGCCCAGGGGGGAGACGACGCGGATGACATCGAGACTGTCCCCGCGAACATAGATTTGGACGACCCCGTGCAACTAACCATTGCCCTCAATGCCATGTCAAAGACGATCTTCTTTAATGAGGAGGGTGAGCGACGACCACGCGCTCTCTTGATGAGAGATGATGGGGAGCGAAGCGGTGAACTGGACGATGCCGCTGCCGCTGACAAGCTGATCGATCAGTCGCATAGCCTGCACCTCGCTCCGGGTGAGAACCGCGTCCCACTGGCGCTCTTCATGGATGCGTATGCGGAAGAGCTCGCCTTCCCCACGATATACATGGGCGTGCCTCGCAAGATCATCGGTCCGCGTTCCACGCCATTCGCCATGGCCAGCAGCGAGATACGGCGCACCGATAGGCATGGAGCAACGCCGGAGCACGTCTTGTACATGGCCGCGAAGGTGATGCGGTACAACGTTGCGGAAAGCAACATGATTTTTCGCACCAACGGGACCACTCGTTCCATCACGCGCGAGCAGCTCGAGAGTGGTGGTAAGAAGTTCCTGGAGGAGGTGCTGGACCGCGACCTTGCATTCATGCGGGGCGTTCCAAATATGGTCCAGTACTGGCAGGATCGCAGGAGTGAACTCTTCGCAATGATCCGCCAGTTGGGCAAGCCGCACGCGTTCCTGACCATGTCCGCGTCCGAGGTCCACTGGGAGCGCCTGCTCGAGACCCTGGAGCGGCTGCGGGTTGAGCTCGACGGCACGCCTCGTCCCGTGTCCGAGATGATAGCCTGGGAGCGCGTGGAGCTCGTGAACGAAGACCCCGTTGCCTACGCGATGTACATCAACAGGATCTTCAACGTCATCATGAACGTGCTCGCCGACCGAAACTGCTCGCCATTCCGCCCGTACGTGATCCGGGATTACTTCAAGCGGGTGGAGTTCCAGCAGAGAGGAAGCGAATGCCAACGGATTTTAACTTTACTCCTCCTTATAGCATCACCCCGTGCATTCGCACTTAACCATGTTCACCCTCGGAGAAATGCTTGGGAGTTTTTTTTTTGTCCCATATCACAAATTTATCCCACAATACGCTTGAAGCTATGAAGCGTTCTTGTTGTGGCAGTTCTCTGTCGAAACTACCGAAGTACAGCGGATGTTTTTTTATTATCTTTTCCATGGCAGACTCTCCAGCTGGCAGGCTGGTGTGCATCTGTGAGCTGCAGCCTCTTCTGTGTATTCGTGAAGTTTTCATGGTACTTAGAAGAGAATCCCACCACAAAGAACGTAGATATGACTGTGGCCTTCTTCGACAGAATACTGTGGTCAGTCTCTCTTGCTTGGATTACGCTGGCCTGTTCAACCGGCCGAGGGGGTAAGATTGCCATTATGTTTTCATTTGCTGCTAATTAAAAGAAGTTAGATCTCTGAGAGAGCTTAAAAGTTACATTTGGTCATTATGTTTCAGCTTCAACTCTGCGTTTTATATTAAACCTTACACGTGCCAAAAACAACTGCAATGCTGCAAGGGCCCTTCCCGTGCAAAGAAAGTTGTATATATTTTGATGTTCAAGTAGCCCTTTAATGCAGCCTAAAAAATGTCGTCTGGGGAAAAAAGACTGCTGTAATAGCTGTGTAAAGCCTTGTGCTCAGTACTTCATGCATTAGAGAAAATGTGGACACTACCTCTATAGAGGCTCCTGTCACTTGTATCCTTGATTTCAAATAATAAGTTATAAGTGATATTGATAACTGGTGAAATTGATAACTTCGCAATGATTAGCAATTGTACTAATATAAGATTCTCAAGCAAAGTGTTTTTTTTCAGACTCAGTATGTGCGATCAAACCCTGAGTTCCTCGGTCATATTTTTGTTGCCACCCCAACAAATTGACACAGTGAATATGAGAAATGCAATAAAAATTGTCAATAAGAGAAAGTGCTATGAATTTGTTGTATCACATTAGATTAGATTTCTCATAAAGTTCACAGGAGGCACTCGTGCCTTTAAGTGAAAGGATAGCGTTTGCATATTGGCGCGAGCCAGAAATTTTTTGGCATGTAAAAGAACTGTTTGCAGCTCATATTTGATAATGCTTTGTTTAGTTGAGATAGCTTGAAGTGTTGCGGTATGTTTTGTAATCTATACTTCAAAACAAAGCTTAAATGAACCTTGCTTTTATTTCAGGCCCGGTGAGCAAGTTCCTGTCATGGAATGCATTCCTGCCACTGAGCAAGCTTGCATACGGTGTCTACTTGATACACATGCCGTTTATTGAGCTGATGATGCACTCGTCAAGAGAGCGCGTCTACTTTTCGGAGTTTAGCCAGGTAAGCTTTGTAAACTAGAAATCGTAGCGAAGTGCCAGCCAGAGGGCTTCAAAGCTGTGGGCATTCAATTATATAAATATATTTTTTTAATTTGTTGCTTTTTAGTATACAGAGGCACAAAAATATGCTGACTAATGAGTTTTATTTTTTTTTGCTTCATATGTCAAAATATTTCGTTATAGAGAGCGTTCCTAACATTTGGTCTATACACCAGGACACAGCGTGCTCAGTGCGTGCTGCCATATTGAGTATGCGCGTCGCGCCATCTCTATTCTTTATTCTTTGTTCTTGTATAACCCCGCTTTGCCTCGAGGCGTTGCAGCATGGGGGTTACAGAGTTGAAAAAATACATTTTCATTGACACAGAACACTGGCACAGATGTCAAACAATTCCATTGGTTAAAAGTTTTAAAAAAAACGAATTTGCATACAGGTCCGTCCTGGCCCAGCATGGCCTTATTTTGTGTTCACGGTCTGTGAGCTGAGAAATATAATCTGGCTTTAAAGTAAAAATCCCCGTCAGTTCCCGTTTTTATGAAAGATCTTGTATAAACGCTTCAGACACAACTTTTTACGACGGGACGACAGCAACTCCCAGTTTAACTCCTTTTTCATTTCGGTACAACTGTGACTCTTTCTCCATACCGACCCAAAACAATCCTGGTTTCTCTGTTTGGAATTCTTTCTCATTTATTATTCAAATCTAATTGTGATGTGAACACACCATTTTCTGCACCTTCTTTATTAATAACTCTGTATAATCGTATTGGTAACATTACATCAACTAACTTCCTAAACAATTTTTCCTGTTAACTTTAAACAATAGCTCAAAAAACCATGTGCATAAAACGACGAAACCACTTCACGCATGTACCCAGTCACACTTTGCTCGCCATTCTTACAGCAAGTAATGACAGATTCTGGCAGAGCATTTGCCAGCCGTACCTGTGTGACTGTGTGTAAGAAATTATATCTTTGATTTAGTAAAAAAAAAGAAAACGTGACACATGTTATATGGTATGCAGGTGAGCCAGCACCAGTCCATTACTGCGAACTGACCGAAACAAATTAGTAAGACTAATAAACTCGAAACTTGATCCCCATATAAATACGGCGAAACCCCTATGAATTACTTGCACGCGCACCCTCGTCGTGAACATAATTTTGAAAACATACCACACTATTCCAACTAAAAGCAAATTACTAGCACCCACGTGGCCGAAAATTGGTAGGCTTCGGCCAATCTAGCCACTTGTTTTTTTTTCTTCATTTTCTCGGTTTCCTCTAGCCAACAATCTGTGCTATCTTTATAGTGCTGTAGCGGCACTCCAAGGCATATATTCACAGGTGTCGTCATCTACCGTGCCGAAGAGAAGTGTTCTGGCGTTACGTCCTATAGTTACCATGCCATATACCGATGCTTTCATCCCAGTTTATTTCGAATCCTGACTGCTTGAAGTATGCTTTTGCAACGCGAACAGCTTCCTGGACGCTGTCTCGATAACCACAAAATGTGGCTATGTCGTCCGCATAAGCTATAGATCTTTAATTTGGTGATTCGCAGTCTGAATCCTTGGATATTCACGTTATTGATGACAGCCAAGCAAAGGGGCTCAAGATATACTTCAAATAGTATAGGGCTTACTGGACATCCCTGGCGGACACTTGATAGAACAGGGATTCTTTCGGCAAGGCTTGTATTATTTATAACTTGTAACATATAGACCTCATACGCCATGTTAACACCATGCACGGTAGGGTCACCGACGTTACTTCGATTAAGTATTAAAAACAGCACATCATGCAACAATCTATCAAAGGCCTTCTCTAAATCTAGTTACAACATCGCGACTAGGCTATTCAAAGCGTCACAACATTCAAAGACACGACGTGCTTCATGAGCGTTTCTGCAGATGGTAGGTCCTTTTATTGCCACATGTTTGATGGGACCCCAACCAAGTCTTTTATCACAGTTTGTAATAATTTCCCAAGAACCTTGATTACCGCTTTGTAATCACAATTGGGGAAACTTATTAAGCTAGACACGCTTACTGACAGCAACTTCTACTTACACCATCGTGGCTGGACCAAACGTTCAAGAACTCACACAAAAACATGTATTGCGCAAGCACCACGCCCTGTATTACACACACCATATTTATTTGATTGTAACATGGCTGCGATTCTAACATAAAAAGTAACGTTTCATTACGTCTAGGAAGAAATAAAACAGACTTTCGGTACTCGATTGTTACGCGAGGTTCGACTTTACAAGCCCAAATGCGGAAAACAAAAAAAAAACAACTTCGCGTCACATTTGAGTAAATGCAGTATTATATATGATTATCACGTCCACAGCCTCCGACTGGTGAAAAGATGATGACTGCTAGAAAAGCCATTATGATCTGAGCATGTTTCGTTACGTATCA
This sequence comes from Rhipicephalus microplus, assembly GCF_043290135.1. Classification (NCBI taxonomy): domain Eukaryota; kingdom Metazoa; phylum Arthropoda; class Arachnida; order Ixodida; family Ixodidae; genus Rhipicephalus; species Rhipicephalus microplus. The sequence goes on along the minus strand of NC_134702.1, from coordinate 89,312,080 downwards.
CACACTGCGTGTCAACCACGGAACTACCGCTAAGTCAATCACCACGAGGTTGTTCAAAGGTAATTTTTTCAGTACTATAGGCTTACACGACGACCGACCACATGCTTGTGAACTCTCTGCAGAAGACGGCGAGTAGACTTCGTTAAATCACGGCCGCTGCGACATGTTTACATTCCGCTAACACCCCTAATCTCCACTTTACAGCGGCATTTTATGTGTATGTTGCCTTAGACATTCATTTAATGATTCCCCGTCAGCCTCAGAAAACTTTTTAGCGGCGATACGAGCATTTTGTGTTGTTTTATGATAGCCTTTAAACACACCTTAAAGGAAAGCGCGTAGCGAAACAGCTTCTGCTAAATATTGTGCAAGAGCTTCGACTACCAACTTCGTAAAAGTAATATCCTGGCTCAAAACAGTTGCCACTGGGGCGAATGCTAACTCAGTGCTGCCTGGGGCAACAAATTTACTTCGAATCGAGTGCATTACAAGCAACCTGCACATGACGTCGAGCTTCGCCAGTGCAATTTGAACGCACCCTTAAGTTTACGCCGTACAATGCTTGTCACTGCGTCGAAAGGTCACACTGTTTCTTCCACGTCATGGACGTATACTTTACATCGGACAGCGTCCGCCCTTTCGACAACACAGTCTCATGACAACACAGTCTCGCAACACAGTCGCCTTCATGCAGACCAACCACATCGCTGAAACCATAGCAGAGAATAATCACTTGCATTGCAGCTCGCCCGCTGCGTCACAGTTCCAAAGTATCTTAAACACGACGCACTTCTGTCAAAGGCGGTGATAGCGTAGCATGACGCTCTTCATTCGTTTAAACATGCACAAGATGCACAAAGGCACGTTAGAATGTGCCCGTAGTACACGTTGCGGTAGCACTGTGGTACTAGCTGGTTCTCAAGCAGCTCGCCAGGGTGGCGCATTGTGTAAATTTCAGGCGCACCACCTAGGCAGTGCTGGCTTCCCATCGGCATGCAGCCTGCGAAACAGAACGGCAATGATTTGGCATTACATTCTACAGGCGTACTGCACGCTAATCGCTGCTGCAAAGCGGAATAGTTGGCGTCGCGCTTGAATAAACCCAATAAAAATACTTACACATACACTTATACTGGGCTCATAGTTTTTGCTCTTCCTTGCAATAATCCACAGGTGGTGGAGCTCGGCGTTTTTTCTTGCGGATGGAAATTCAGTCAATTTGACAACGCCACACCGGCATGATTTCCGCGTTGAGTTGTGATCTTCACAGAAAGTGCTGAGTAAAATCTTCCTGCACTGATTGTTTTCGCATCAAAAAACGGCACAGTGGTGCCAGGACGACTTCTTGTAGGCAGTAGCGGCGTGAATATGAGCTTTTTTGTACTAGAAAGTTGCGCAGACTTCAGTTGTCATGTTTACTTGGCGCCAGAAATACATTGTCAATTTAAAACAAGTTAACTACCTGGGTACGAGAGTATGCGCCGGCAGCCTAGTTGCCTGTGGCGAGATAGGCGTGCTCCGGTCTATAGCTTGTCGATTTTACAAATTTCACGTTTCAATGCCTTAGTGGATTGCTATTCTCCGTGAATGTTTATTGTAACCAATCAATGGGTGGAGGCGAAAGTTTCTTTGAAGTCCTGAGGTGCACGACGCGACGCGCAGTGGACCGCTCTCAAGTTGGGACAGCTGCAGGCCAAGACCGACCACCGCATCACGGGCTTTCTAGACATCCCACATTTGATCCCCGACATCGGGGCTCTTGCTAGCCGATTGCCACTTGTCTTTATTGGATTCGTCCGTGCCTTGCAACGAGGGCCGACGTAAGAGCATGTGGTCTAGTTTAGTGAAATTGTTGCAGTGCCTGCAAGATACATTAGGAAAAATGTCGGGATAAATTTTATGCAATAAAGCTGGGCTTAGATACGAACCTGTCTGCAGTAGCCTGAAAGTGAAAGTCTGCGCTCGATGTAATTTCTTGTTATGGGGGGGGGGGGGCGGGGGAGTCTCTCTTGCCGAGATATAAGTACTGCGTAATTTCGTTATAAGTGGTTGGTTGATCTCTGTTCTCCACAACTGCAGGCCGCGGGCATATTCTCCATGATCGTGGAATGTGAGACCTCGCACCTTAGAGTGGGCCAGCTCATTCAGGTTTCGGGGCCTTCCTTGATGGATCTCATGTGAGCGAAAAACCGCGTGAGAGTGAAGGTGATGATCCTTTTGCCCTCCAGTATGTGATTGGCTTCCTTACACATGGATGCCACGCTGAAGGCGTGGATACCTGTCCTAGGGTCCCTAAATATGTGTTCATGTTTGTCATTCAGAAGTGTCAAGCAATGGACTCTTGCTCGACCGCACATGAGGAGGAGCATCTTACTGAAACGGCGGTAATGATAGAACTCCTCTGGTTGATCGATACTGTTGCAAAACTATTGTTGTTGCCATACTGGGCCCCGTCGACGAAGCAGATGCCGCCAGGAAGCTCTCTCACCCGAAATATGAGCATCACCGCTCTGGCCTCTGGCCTTCCTCGCTCGCTGGATTCTATGCTGACCGGTTGTGCCCTCGTGATCTCCGACGACAGTGCAGCTATGGCCGGCAAGATTAGCTCTACGCCATCTCCTGTCGCCGACAAGAGCTCTCGCCAGTGGTGCCCCGTCCTCGGACTCCTGAAACCGTGTCCATCTTTCTGTCTTCTCCTTACTTCCGTCGCTCCCAGCGCCTGTTCCTGCGCCTCGCTCTCTTTTTCGTCTCTTTCTATCTCGACACCTTTTAGTCCTGTCCGTTTATTCCCTTCTATACCCCAATCCCTCGTGAGCTACTGTTGAGGTGCCCTAACGCTGAGAGACATTAACGGGGCTCACGTTTCTCTTTTTGTCATTCATAATCACTTTATAATCCCTTCCTCCTGGCATTCCTTCATTCCACATTGCACTGGGGATGCATATTGCGCTAGTTGGGGGATATGAAGATATTATAAAGGAGATTTATTAAGCAGAAAGGTTGATGCTTGGAAGGCTTGGAAGGCGATGCACCAGCCGCAATTTCCGAGCTCGAGCCGCTTCTGCACACTCGATGCTGCTGCCTGTGCGCCGGAGTACTTCCTCTTCTTTACAATGGCCCCACGGAGAAAAAAGGAGCCATCCTGGCGACTTAGTCCTGGGCAGGCGGCGTTGAACCATGGTATTGCTTGAGCCTCTGGACGTGTACAACCTCGCGGTTACGACGTCGCAAGTCTGATGGTGGCGTAAGAGGCTCAATGAGGTAGTTTACTGGCGAAGTTTGTTCGACAATACGATATGGCCCATCGTACTTTGGCAGAAGTTTGGAAGAGAGCCCAGGTGTGCGATGCGGCACTGACAGACATACAAGAGAACCCGGAAGAAAAACGGGAGTTGAGGTCTGGGCATCATGAATTGCTTTTTGCCTGTTTTGGTCATCGCAGGTAAAGCGACGAGCTAACTGGCGGCATTCTTCTGCGTGTCTGGCGGCGTCCAAGATCGGTAGGCACTCGGACACGTCTGGTCGATAGGGCAAAATGGTGTCAATGGTGTGGGAGGGGTGACGGCCGTAGAGGAGGTAAAAAGGGGAGAAGCCTGTTGTCGCTTGCGTTGCCGTATTATAGGCGTATGTAATGAATGGGAGAACTAAGTCCCAGTTAGAGTGGTCAGGCGTCACATACATAGATAGCATGTCACCGAGAGTACGATTAAAGCGCTCGGTAGCCCCATTGGTTTGTGGGTGGTAAGCGGTACATGTGCGATGTACAATAGCACACTCAGCGAGCAATTTTTCAATGACCTCGGACAAGAAGGCGCGGCCGCGGTCACTGAGGAGTTCTTGAGGGCCTCCATGACGCAACACAAAATGACGCAGTAGGAAAGTGGCAACCTCCTGTGCTGTAGCCGTTTTAAAAGCAGCGGTCTCAGCATAGCGCGTTAGGTGGTCGATAGCAACTATTATCCACCTGTTGTTAGTCGGAGTCATTGGAAGTGGCCCATAAATATCTATTACAACCCGTTCGAAGGGTCGGGAAGGGCATGGTAAAAGCTGCAGTTCACCGGCGGAGGCGTGTGGTGGAGATTTTCGGCGCTGACATTCGGCACAAGAGCGGACGAAGTTGCGGACGAAGGTATACATGCCACGCCAGTAGTAGCGATGTCGAAGCCTTTCGTAGGTCTTGAAGACTCCTGCGTGGCCACATTGTGGGTCAGCGTGAAAAGAGGAACAAATCTGCGACCTCAGGGTTCGTGGAACGACGAGCAGCCACTTGCGTCCCTCTGGTGCGTAGTTACGTCGATAGAGAAGCGTGTCACGTATCGAGAAGTGTGGAAATTGGCGCCGACTCGTTCGCGTCTTTGGGAGTTCAGAAGTGTCGGAGAGATGATTGAGGAGAGACGCAGTCCACGAGTCATTGCGTTGTTCGATAGCAATGGTGTCAAAGTCAAGCGATGACAATGTGGAATCGCAAGCGGAGTCAGCTGTGGCATTCTGGGACAGGGGGGAACGGGAAAGGGCGTCGGCGTCAGCATGCTTCCTTCCTGACCGATAAACCACGCGTATGTCGTAATCTTGAATTTTCAACGCCCAGCGAGTGAGGCGGCCAGATGGGTCTTTAACGTCGAAAGCCAGCACAGCGCGTGGTGGTCGGTCACGACGTCAAAATAACGACCATATAGATATGGGCGAAACTTTCCAAGGGCCCACACAATGGCCAAGCACTCCTTTTCTGTGACGCTGTAGTTGCTCTCAGCCTTGGTAAGTGTGCGACTAGCGTATGCCACGACGTATTCCTGATGTTCCGGTTTACGCTGTGCGAGCACAGCACCCAGGCCTACACCACTGGCGTCGGTGTGGATTTCAGTTGGAGCTTCAGGATCGAAATGGCGTAGAATGGGTGGCGTCGTAAGAAGCCGTCGCAGGGTGGTGAAAGCCTCGTCGCAGGCAGGGGACCACGATAAGAGGTCTTTACAGCTGCTGAGAAGTTGCGTCAGAGGTGATATAATAGACGCGAAGCTTCGGACGAATCGCCGGAAATACCAACACAAGCCGATGAAACTTCGAAGTTCTTTGATGGTGGCAGGTTTAGAAAACGCCGTAACAGCTCGCAATTTCTCGGGATCCGGGAGGATGCCTTCCTTGGAAACAACGTGGCCCAAAATGTTCAGTTGACGCATGGCAAATCGACATTTTTTTTAGATTTAATTGCAAACCGGCGTTAGTTAAGCAAGTAAGGATGTACTGAAGGCGATGTAAGTGTGTGTCAAAGTTAGGGGCGAAGACCACGATATCATCGAGGTAACACAAGCATATCTTTCATTTTAGTCCACGCAGGATGTTGTCCATCATTCGTTCGAACGTTGCAGGTGCATTGCAAAGTCCGAAAGGCATGACGGTGAATTCATATTAGCCGTCTGGCGTGACAAAAGCGGTTTTGGGGCGATCGGTCTCCACCATAGGCACCTGCCAGTAGCCTGACCGCAAGTCTAACGAGGAAAAGAACTCGGCCCCCTGCAAACTGTCCAAAGCATCGTCAATGCGCGGTAGTGGATAGACATCCTTCAGCGGGATCTTGTTCAATCGCCGGAAATCGACACAGAAACGGATAGAACCGTCTTTCTTTTTGACGAGAACCACCGGAGACGCCCATGGGCTCTGTGAAGGTCGAACGACGCCTCTGCGAAGCATGTCGTCTACTTGGTCAGCAATGATGCGGCGTTCTGTAGCGGACACGCGATATGGTGGTTGTCGCAGCAGTGAGTGGGACCCAGTGTCGATGTGGTGTTCTACTGCTAAGGCACGGCCGAGAGATGTTTGTTCAACGTTGAAAGAGTGGCGGTAGCTCTCAAGAATGGTGAGGAGTTGTGAACGCTGCGAAGATGTCAAATCTGCAGCGATGAATGGTTGAAATATGTTTGCCGACGTTGAGTCAGGCGCTGAGACGACAACCAGTTCACAGACGGAGGTAGAAGGCACCTCATCGGGGACGGATATAATTCTGGAAGAACTGATCGTCTCGACGTGGCCAAGGCACTCGCGACAAAATAGGGATAAAGACGACGACTCATGATTATAAATTGGCATTGTGGTTGACCCTTCTACAAGATCGAGAGCAGCAAAAGGCAGGGTGAGAGCTCTTCGGGCGACGAATATTGGAGATGGTGTGAAGAAGACCGTGCCGTCGGATATGGCGCTGCATGAAACTGGCACGAACGCAAAAGAGCATGGAGGGATGTAGGTGTCATCGCTAATGACAAGTTTAGTGGCAAACTGGGTGTCGACGGACGCTTGGTCCTCCAGTGAGCAAAATTCGACCTCAGCCCTAGCACAGTCGATTACGGCGTTATGACGCGACAAAAAGTCCCATCCCAAAATAATATTATGGGAGCATGATGAAAGAACCACGAACTCTATCGTATACAGAACGTCCTGAATTGTCACGCGGGCTGTACATACTGCGGTCGGTTGAACAGGTTGAGCACTGGCTGTGCGAAGCGATAATCCGGAGAAAGGCGTCGTAACCTTACAAATTGAGCGACAAAATCCAGCATCTATAACCGAAACAGCTGCACCGGTATCTACAAGAGCGACAGTAGGGATATTTTCGACGAACACATCAATAACAATGGTAGGTGACAAATGAGGACTTGGGCAAACCGAAACTTGCGCAGTTCTTGCCTCAGGAACTGCGTCGTCTAGTTTTCCTCCTCGTTAGGTGCGGGCCGTCGACGCATAGGAGAAGGCGAGCGGCGGCGTGGAGAGGGCGAGCGAAGACGTCCCGGCCGAGGGCGGTGGTCGTCCTGGTAGCGGGCTGGCATTGGAGTGGAGGAACCGTATCGCGCGTTGGAGTCAAGCGGGAAGAAAGGCTCACGGCGGTTTTCATTGGTGATATGCGTCCGGCGGCGACAATACCTTGCGACGTGTCCGGGGTATCGACAAGCGTAACATATCGAGCGATTACTGAGGGTGCGCCACGGGTTGGAGGTGTTAGTGCTGGTCCAGTGAACTGGAGCTGGGGGATAGCTCGCGCGAGGCTGGAACGGAGGCGCAGGCGCCTTGCGAGTTGGCATGGCTGCAGCCGCGGCGTAGGTGAGAGGAGCAGCCACAAGATTAGGCTCGCGAGCAGCTGGTAAGGCCTCGGCGACCTCTCCTTGAATGACGTCACGTAGAGACGATGGTAAAGTTGTGGTAGCTTCTGGTGTGAAAGGCACCAAGAAAAGCTGTCGTGCAACTTCTTCGCGGACAAATGCTTTTATTTCGGCTATTAGTGACGCGTGGTCATGACCACTGATCACACTAGACAGCGATGCCAAATCGTGCGCTGGAGGACGTCTTGTCAGAGCTCGCTGCTTTCGCAATTCATCGTAGCTTTGGCAGAGGCTAATTACGTCGTTAACAGTGGTCGGGCTTTTCGCCAAGAGCATTTGAAAAGCGTCGTCGTCAATCCCTTTGAGGATGTGCTTACATTTTTCAGCTTTCGTCATTTCGGCGTTCACGCGTCTGCACAAATCGACGACGTCCTCTATGTAACTTGTAAAGGTTTCACCCGTTTCTTGTGCGCGTGTGCGTAAACGTTGCTCGGCACGAAGTTTTCGGACGGCAGGTCGATCGAAGACTGCTACAATCGACATTTTAAATTGCGGTCACGTTCGGACGTCTGCCTGGTGGTTTCTAAGTCAAAGGCTGGCTACACCCGCGAGATAGAACGAAACGCGTGTCAACTTGTCCGCGTCCGTCCATCTGTTTAAAGCGCTCACCCGTTCGAAAGTCGAGAGCCACTCTTCAACGTCGTTGTCATCTGTTCCACTGAAGATTGGAGGCTCCCGCTGAGGAACACTGCCTGGACAGGTGGCCGGAAGAGATGGAAGCGTCTGCTGATCGGCGTCCGGCATAGCAGAAGGTAGCCGTCGAGAACGGAGTTCCAGGATGGTAGCGGGAAGGTGTAAGGAACGGAACTCGGCACGGCTCCATCAATTATACGAGAGGTACGGGTATCGATACCCCGCACCTCCACCAATTATAAAGGAGATTTATTAAGCAGAAAGGTTGATGCTTGGAAGGCTTGGAAGGCGATGCACCAGCCGCGATTTCCGAGCTAGAGCCCCTGCTGCACACTCGATGCTGCTGCCTCTGCGCCGGAGTACTTCCTCTTCTTTACAATATTGTCTTTTTGCTCTTTTGGATGGCCCTGGCACGTGTCTTCAACTTTGGTGGGTGGGACGACTATCTCTATGTGGAGTCTCCTGCCCACCCTGGTGCCAGAGAGTATTACAGTTTGCGCCCTCTCTTTTGCTTGAGCGATCTCTTCTATTGGTATTGTGAATACCCAACTGCAGGAGCCGGTCAGTGTGTGTGTAATTTGGTAATCCCCTCCTTATCCTGGCATTAAGCTTTTCTCGCTCGGTCCTCTTCCAGACGTACATCGCCACTACATACATGATACGGCATTAAAAAAAGCTTGCAAGAGCCTTATTAGGTTCTCTTCGCTCAGGCCTCGCCTTCTGGTAGCTATTCATTTGATGAGACTGATGACGCTATTTGTATTCTTTGACACTTTGTGAATGGTTAAACAGTTTGTGCCCGCTGTATTGCGGGTCATTCCCAAGATTCTAACAGATGAGACTTTGAGAATCAGATCACCACACTTGCTGTAAAGATTAATGTAGCTTTTTTTTTTGGGGGGGGGGGGGGAGAGGGGGTCCCATTTTTTGGCTCGAGTCCCTTTCTAGCTGAACTGTAGAGAAGGAGGTCTGTTTTGTTGGGGGAACACCGGAGTCCCGTGTCTTCTAGAAAGCGCTCTGCTGTATCGACAGGTTCCTGGAGAGCGGCTTCGACTTGTCCGTCAGTGCCTCCCGCGCACCAAACAGTGATTGATGTCTTCTGTGTAGATCTTGTTACTGATGTCCTGGACATTGGCTAGATCTCTCGATAGGAGAACTGTTGCAATGTTGAAGAAAATCGGTAAGCTAACTTATCTCTGTGGGGTGCCCCTTCCACACAGCTCTTTTTCTCCGTTTCCACTTTTCTCATCTTCAGGATGGCACATCATCTGTTCAAGAAAGGTCTGACAAAAGCATGTAACAGGTAACTTGAATATTAAGTTTTCAAGCTATCATTATGAATACTATCACTCTACGCCATAATAGTGGTGCTATTCTGAATCCAAGCTACCTGTCATGGCAAGCTGCCTGATGAGTTGAGCTCATCACTATAACCTTCGCGTACATGTTCTATGTCCTTGCCAGCTTGAAGCGAAGCGCCGGTCGTATATTCGCTCATTCGTAGGACCGGAAAAAAAAAACATTATAAGTGTGGACTACTGCAACTTCGCCTTTTCAGGAGAGAGAATATTTAGTGAAATTTAGCAGGCACTTTAAAACGAAGCGCAGGGAAATCAGAATTCTGCTTGAGAGACCACATTCCATGGGTACTAATCATAATCACCTGGACAGAATTCAGTGCACTTCTTTCGACTTGCTTGGAGAAAAAAAAACATACTTGATGCTTCTGTCATAGTACTCGGAACAGCGCAAACGTGAGCAGTATCTTCACAGGAGTATAGTTTATTGTTGACTATAAATCAGGAAATGAGTGCTTGCGCAATGTCTATTGGTGTTTGACGCCTACAGCATCGCTTGATACGCATGCGCTAGACGGCACGACTCCACTCCGATGACCGACGCAAAACATGGGGTTTTAATTTTTGTGGTAGGTGATATAGTTACACACCTGTATATAGCACATGTCGAGTATCGTACAAAAGTGTTATAAGCCAACCCATAGCACAAGTGCTCAATATGCAGCTATTGAAAACGTCGTCACTTGATGACAGAAACGCCAGGGTGTGCTTTTCCCAGTCATAACGTAACATGTGCATGTGCTGATGCATATACGAATTAGATCTTGAGACAGACGAGAGACAGAAGCCGTAGCTTGGGCCGTGAACGTGAACGGCGTTCCTCTTCTCGCTGGTGTGTCTTTTGCGGCAACTAGACCTCTCTTGCGTTGAACTACTCAAGCTTTTTCTGTCACCGTCATTTATTGTCATGGGGCACTACTTTAGACACAGGATGGTAACAACAGCGCCACCAGCCCAGATCACGGGAAAGGGAAAAAGTGTGAGATGTTTGAAACACGCATGGGAAGCCTCATACATGTTCGGCGGTAGCGAGATGCTGAGTGGATCAAGTATACATGATTAGGAAGTGGGTTCGAGTCCTACGTCATCAAAACAACATAAGTATAACTTCTTTTTGTTTGTCACCTGTTCATGTACACTTTACTGACGCGCAATACGTGACAGAAATGATGTTAGTGAAGTCTTGGGGGACGACACCATCATACGATATTGTGCGAAACAAGGAAACTTCCCACTTGAGCAGAAGTACTCCATTACGACGCATTTATTTGTAAATTACATAAACTGTGCTACAAGCCGTATTTTGGGCAGCTACGAAGCCCATCGTTTTACGTTATTATGGAAAATGGTGAACAGAAAAAAAGTGATTTAAAGTATAGTAAAACATTGTACGACAAACTATAATAAAAAAAGAAAACCGATTTCAACCTGATTAACTTCGGGAGCCTCCTTTGCTTGTGGGAAGCCTGCGGTGTTTATTTCTATACTGCATTCATTAGTTAATGTTGCTGAGCTGTTGGGTGTTGACTAGCATTAAATGGCTGTTTTCTATTTAGTGCTGTCTTACGTTTGGGCTCTCCACTCTCATAACTTCAATAATAAAATAATACCGCCAAAGTGTTTTTGCCTCGTTTATTGATATTGCCTTGAGCGCCATCCAACTAAAAAATACAGCCTGCAATATCTTACCCAGCAATACTAAGTGAATACATACAAATAGGTTTAGGGGTCAAATACTATGCAGCTTTAAATAATACTTGGTCATTATTTTCTTATCGATAAAACCGCCTATTCAGCAACCTCATTCAGAATGAGACGACGACTTAAATCACCATGACTGATTAGTGACTAAGGTGTTGCGTTCACAAGCCCGAGGAAGTGGTTTCGGTTACCTGTCACTGTGGCTGCATTTAAATGAACGCGGTGACCTGCGAGAACACATGACCTAAGTTAGTGAGCTTATGTTGGAGCTTAAACAACGTATCCTATAGGTTTTTATTTCAGTTTCTAAAGTCAATAATTTTGAATATAGCTCATGCATTCTTACAACGATGATCATCAATTAACGTCATTGTTTTCCCAATTTGAAGAATGACATAAAACCGTAAATATTCTGCAGGTTACGCTTCTCTTCGCCGTGCTCGTGTGGTGCTTCTTGCTGTCGTACTTGGCATTCATCGCATGCGAGGCACCGACAGCAGCGCTTGACAAACTCGTTTTCGGCTGGCTGATGAGAGGTGGCTGTTCCCGGAGACAGCAACAACAAGAACAGCTCGAAGGCGGCGCCATGAATTCAAACACCAATGGTGTAGAGGGCAAGTGACCTTCACTGCAGTAAAGAAGCAAGGAGACAGTCTAAACTTGTCAAGTTATAGGTTTACTATAATGTACTCGTAACGTCTGCAAAGCTAAGCAGCCTGAGAAAGCGGGTCAGGTTAGTTGGTTCACTTTATTTAAATAAAAAAAATATGCTGTCTTCCCTTGTTTCGCCTTCCTTTCCATTTTCTATACCTTAATTGCTACCTGTGAATATGTTATGCTACGTAGGATTGGTTTAGCTACGGTTTAGTGTCGCCTTCCTCCTGTCTGTCTTGCACATCCTCCTATTATTGTTCACCCACAATTTCTTTATCCTCCCTTGCAATGCTATACTTTAGGTCATTTTTATGGAAAGCAGGAGCGTAGCCTCGAACCGATGCGCTTTCATATCTCTCTCTCTCTCTCTCTCTCTCTCTCTCTTTCTCTAACGGTGGTTCAGCCACCGCCACTATAGTGTGTGGGGCATGCCGCGTTTTTCATGCGTAGCACGTCAATATTTTTTTTTATACGTTTTAGCTGCTGTGCTGCCGAAAATCAAAATATCGGACGAGAACAGGTGGCCACAGTAACGCGGCGCTGTGTTTTCTGCGACAACTACTATCAAAAGATCGGAAGGCTGGCAGTCGGGACGGGCCGGTGCACCTTCCTCCGAAATGACTCCACTTAGGTGACAGGCCTTTTTATCGCACAAAAATTTTATTATATGCGGTGTCTGTCCTTGTGCCGTTTCTTCATTACACCAGCTTGTGATTCTGCTTGGGTGCTGATACACTTCGTCATCTGCAGCCAAGAGAAGCAACGTGAAAGCTGATGGTTCATACAGTAAATTTTTTGCCCGTATTTCCTCCGTAGTAGCAGCAACATCACTTATTTCTATATGACAGCACAATAGTTACAATGCCTGCGGCTACTGAAATCTAAGCGCGTGCGATTTCAAGATTGTCAAATGAGCGCTTTGCAAACTGCATGAAAGAAAGGCCTGCATTGGATAAGTGGTTCTTGGCTGAGGAACATGCCTCTGGCGTTTTTTTCCACGGTGCGTCATTTCTGGACTCGTCATTTTTGTGACGATACAACTGGGCACTTTTACAACAGCTGCACCTATTTTTTTTCATGGCAGCTTCAGTGTCGTGAATAATCGACCCACCATTGTTAAAGCCAGGTCGTTACCTCAACACGTGCTCTCGTCATGATATTTCTTTAACAACAATGTTACCAAAAACTGGCACACTTTGGCGTAGCGCCAGTGGCGGCTGCCCGCGCTGAAGTGAACACGCCATGCCATGCTTCCAGGTGTGAAAGGCGTTCATTTTCATTTTTCTTAGCCTTGCTTCTAAACGGAAGCTCGAGCTCAACCATCGTACAATTGTTTGCCTGCGAAACGATTAAACACAAGCTTTTGGTTACGACGATGACTTTAATCAACCCAGGCTTTTGTGTTTGTGCTTCCTTTGTTCCGTAAAATTTGTGTCGTGACGTTCAAAACCGAACCAGATGACCTGCTAGTGATTTCAAAGTTACGTTAACCTTAAAGAATGTCGGCAAATAAACCCGAGAGTAAATTTAAACACTAAACGAACACCGAATAGTGCAGCTGGACATTAGAGTACGTATTCGCACGTCTTTATTTACGTTATACCCACTATACTTTAAGAGCTGCCCAAAAACTTAAAACTAGTACATAGCCCCAGATTCCCACAACGCCGGCTATAACGAAACATACTAACCAATCACCTATTCGCACGTGCGGCTTAAGGAATGCATTGAAATTCTACTCACCTCCTGTCTATCTTCGGCAACGCTGCGGGAACTTCTTGTGGTCGCTGCTTTCTGTTTCAGCCATTTCGAAGCTGAAAGCTTACAGATTACTTACTAAATCTTTTACACTCGTGAATAACTGCTGTATTTCGACCACTGTTCCGCGAAGAAGAGCAATACCCTATATGTACTGAGCACATACGTTGTAAACACTGCCGTAGATCCCCACACCTTCACACAGCGGCAAAACATCAATATATACATATATCAAAGGCCCCGCCACCACTCAGGTGGCGGGGCCTTTGGTATATGGGGTATAAGAGGTATAAGAGGAGCCGCAATTCGCAAGACACAAGCCAGCAACGCTGGGAACAAGAACCGCTTTCTATGCACGCCTCAAATTATGAACCATTACCAGCCTTTTTAACTGCCGCAGCATGGCACTAACACGCACAGGAGGACCAAAAGCACAAAATGAACAATACCCGCAGACTGGCGGTCAATGGAACATACGGCGCAAAACATACAGTGCGAAAACTGACACGCAGGTCGCACTGGAATGCGAGCCATCAACTCGCTTTAGATGCCGCCTCCAACCGGCATGGCTTATGCTTTGCAGCACTCGCGCAGGACAAACATCACGCCTAGCACGGCCATCCTGGCATGGCGGTCTAGTGGCTAAGGTACTCGGCTGCTGACCCGCAGGTGGCGGAATCGAATCCCTGCTGTGTTGGTTGCGTTTTCAATGAGGGCGAAATTGCCGTAGGCCCGTGTACTCAGATTTGCGTGCACGTTAAAGAAACCTAGGTGGTCAAATTTTCTGGAGCCATCCACTACGGCGTCTGTCATATTCATATGGGGGTTTCGGGACGCTAAACCTCACAAGTAAATCATCAATCAACCTCGCATCCATGTACCATGCCACCCAAAAAGCCCACAAGCTAGTCTTTCCCCGCCCCCCCCCCCCCCCCTCCTTCTTATCGGCTAGCCACTTTCTGCCCCTGGGGCTTTTTTCGAAGCTAACGCTCGTCACGCGCATGGGCAATGCGAGTGTGTTCTCCTCGCCTTCCTTCCACCACGCGTGCTGCAGATAAGAGCCCATCAGCCCGACATTCCACCGCTTCCCTCTTACAAGAACGGACACTTCAGTGAGAGTCATATTCCACAGGTTACAAAAGGCAATAATGAACACTACTACTAAAGATTACTAAAGGCAATCATGAAAGAGAGAAATTACATCACAATATTTTATGCAAAACTGACAATAAGTGTCTGAACGCGATCAGGCTGGATTCACCTCTCTTCTTCTGTGGACCTTTGTGTGTTCTCGACGCTTGTGTTTTTCAACACACGCTGCCGTAAAGCAACTCACTCAATTTTCGCCCTGCTATACCGCCATCCAGATGAGCACAATGCTGATTTGAATCAGTGCCTGTGTTCGCCAACGGCTGAAAATTTTCGTTAAAGGATACTTCAGCTCCTAAAAACGCGGTACGTCCCACTAACGCATCAGGCAGACCAATTGGAAACGCAATTCTGACGGGGAACCATTGAGAATTCGGTCCCAGGTTTTACGGAAGCCACAAAAATAAACTAATCCCTAAGGCACAGTAAGAATGACTACAATCCACATCTATTCTGGATTTGGGCGCTACTCCCTCTGCTTTAGGATGCAAGGCTAGTAGAGAGGCTGAAGCTTGCAACATGATCCGAAAGACTCCTAGTTGGAGACGGGCACCAAGTCGATGTGTTCAGGTGTACAACTACTTGCTTTTGACGTTGCCGCAATACTGACATGATGGTCTTTGATTCAACACATTGTACGGTTATTCATTAAATATATTTGAACACAAGTGCACGCTTAAGAATTGCACCAACAACGCATTTTTTTTTGCTTTTGAAGACTACAGAGAACGTGAGGAAAATAGGCTGAGGAAAAGACAGGGAGGTTAGCCACAAGCAAACTATCTGGTTTGCTACCCTTCTCTGTGAAAAGGGTAAGACGAGACAGGAATCCGAAAAAAGGAACAAATGGAAAACCGATCAATAGTGCCTGTAATCCTTTTTATTTTGCCCTCTTAGGTGTCAAACATATGTAACGCTTTCTAGTGCGCCGCCTTCAAATAAAGGCCGGCACATTTCAATCGTGAAACATGTCCGCCATTTACTTTTGAAAATATAATACCACCCGTTGACGTCCGTACAAGCTCTCGTGGTGCGCGCTCAAAGTAAAGCAAACTCAAGCAAACGAACTGTTCATGCCGTACGTTTTCTATCCTGTAAATGTACTCTTTGCCCCATCACTACTTCGGCTGTCACAATATTGCGGTCCCGTACAGCCTCCCAAGGTCAAGACTACTGTGCACGCAATAACTGTAAGTGTGCGATATGATCATTGACAGACTACGGCATCGCAGCCACGTACGTAGAAGTAGTTAGCAGACAAAAAAAATAAAAGAGCTTACGTGCAAATTTTTACCACGGATCATTAGTATGCCGAACGTAGAGAAGTTGAATATCGGTCATTCCTTCGCAGACGTTCAAGGCCAAGCTTTGCTTTGTGGCACATTATAACAAAAGTAAAAAGCTCGAAGTGTTTCTAAAGCCAATGCAACGTGAACCTGCAATAATATGAACTGCATGCAATTAATTACTTCGTATGACAAAGATAAAATTTTAATGTGGGACAAGTTATGCTGTCACGCAATAAGCAAATTAGAATTTGTAGTATTTTGCATCGTTTCCTGTTTTTTTTTTACGTGAATAAACATTCGCTCATTCATTTTTAAGGGCGCAGCTCCTTCAATGTGGGTGATTCTCTCCTCTCTAGTAGTATGTATGTAGCCAGATAAGTTTATAAAATGCTCAATAGATGGCATTGTGTGTATTTATTCTTTGATATAGTTATCACTAGATAGAGTTAGTGGTTTTAGTATAGTTGACGAACAGACAGACAGAAGTACGGGGATGTATGGACGAACGTACGGGTGCTTCGTTCTACTTGTCATCATTCACTTTGTGGATATGCAGTGATTTTGTATTGATACGAAGTGCCTCTTATTTGTCGCAAATCTAAAAGCTGTGTGCGTAAAGTAAAATTATAGTATTTTATGCATTTGTTCTAGGTGTTCTTAGACACGAAAGAAATTATGGATGATATTATTATTTTTCAAGCCATTCTAGGATATCTGTAATGTCACTTATGACACATTAAACTGTGAAATTTCATAGATGACAATTCGATGATAAGCATTCGGCTGTTGAACCACGCTGATGTAGTCCAGGGTCTGCCCAGAGGACCGGAGCCGGCCAGAGTTTCGGGGAGATGTCGAGTAGAGGAGCCCGGAGCTATCAACAGTAATGTTTATTTACATTATTTACAGGTAGCATGTTGCTACATGATGTGGTTGGCATCATGGAAGCTCTCTAGCTTCTGTGAGCTTATAGGAGCTTGTCGGGAGCGTCTGGGTGCTCGCGTTTTATGCCCTGACCTTGCCCTGCAGGCAAAGACAATGGAGGTCAGGACGGTCCAATGAAAATGCCATGTTCAAATCCGCCCACAAAATAGAAAAATGAAACGCGGCCTCCTTCCCAACCCAGGAAAGAGGAAGAGGTACGCCCAGTTCATCCTAAGGCGAGGGAGAAAATGCTGCTCACCATGCACGACCCGGCACAGCACGAAGACGTTAAGACCGACGTGCAAGTCAATTTCATAGTCCGCTGCAGTGATGGGTATGCTGTGCCAGGCAGACCACCAATTGTGGAAACAGCGGCATCAAGGCACCATGGAGAACGTGGGAAATGCCTCCGCAGACGGTTCTCAGACGCTGGGCTCTTGACCACAAAGCAACCGCTTTGTCGTCAAGAGCCCAGCGACAACAAAGATGACCTTGACGACAAAGTCAGCCGCTTCGACGGCCAACAACTCTTCCTGGTCCGTCAGTTGTTCAGGCGTGTACAAAGGGTTTTACTAGGGGTGCCGATGACCTGGGATAATTAGAAGAACAATTTTTTTTTGTTGTACCCGCACTTGGTGGATCTCAGGAAGAGCCGACCCGGAGAGAGAGAGAACACAACTTTATTGTCGTCAGACTTAAGGAGGTAGGTGACCCGCCAGGCTGAACCTGATGGCCACCTCCTCTGCCCTTTGTACGGCCTGGAGCTGAACGGCCAGGCTGGTGGAGGTCAGAACTGCCTCCCACCCCTCTGGCGAGGGAGCGGCTAGGAGATCGAGAGAGGGGGGATCTTCCCTGCAGGCCCAGAGAATGTGATTAAGTGTGGCTATTGAGCCACAATGCGAGCAATGCGGATCAATCGAGTCGGGGTATATACGTGCATAAATGTATGGGCACGGAAATGAATGTGTTTGCAAGCGGCGCCAGATAACCTCCTGGCGCTTAGTTAGCTTATGGTGCGGGGGTGGTTTTGTCTGCCTCGAAAGACGGTAATATTGTGTGATGTCATGGTAGGATGTCAAGGCTTCACCAGGGTTTTCCAAATCAGAGGCGGGTACCACCGCTCGGCTGACGAATCCTCGAGCATATAGGTGGGCCGCCTCGTTCCCTGGGTTCCCCGCGTGAGCCGGCACCCATACCAGCGCAATGGAGGATAGTGCGTCTTCCTCAGCATCTGTAAGGAGACTGGGCAATAGTAAACGCAGAGTTGTGGGGGCCACAATGCCACGTGCGAAGTTGGATATAGCAGCCTTTGAGTCACTGAGTATAGTGGTGAATCCGGATGCTGCTGCTAGCGCTATCGCCGCTTCCTCAGCTTCTGTCGTATTAAGCACACGGACAGAAGCAGCCGCTTTAATTTGAGGTGAATTGGCGTTGTTGCCGGGGAGAGTGATTACGCTTATTGCATATGCTTTAGTAAACTCTCGGTATTGGGCGGCGTCAACGTACGCAACGGTTGGGTTGGACGCGTACGTTTTTTGCAAGAATTTGGCCCTCGCTTTCCTTCTACCGTCGTGATGGCTGGCCAACATGTTCTTTGGCAGTGGTTTTATGAGGAATTTCTTTCTGATGTTGGGGGGGATGACAGCCGGATCGTTACCCGTAGGAGATACCACATGGTCAATGTTAGCAAGGATCCAACGCCCCGTCCTGCTTCCCTGTAATCGGTGAATTTGCGCCGTAAGATGCGCTTCAAGAAGTTCTTCTAAGGTGTTATGCAGCCCAAGACTGAGGAGGTGCTCTGTCGATGTGTTTCGGGGGAGACCCAATGCCACCTTATACGCTTTGCGTAAGAGCCGATTTAGTTGGGCTCGCTCAGATTGAAGGAGGTGCAAATAAGGGAGGGCGTACGTGAAGCGCGACAAAACGAATGGAAGAAATCATGCTAGGCTCAGCCGCAATGTCTCTTGCGCCCATGTGGAGCCAAGCCAGGGAGTCCGATCATAACAACGCCAGCCGAGCGATGCCTAGCCTTATCTTGTATAGTACCTCAAGCGGGTGGGAAAGTAATCCTAAATTGAAGGACAAAAAAATTCAGGATGAGTAGAAAGGAAACGTGAACGGGAGTGAGTAAAGCGCACCATCGAAAATTAGAGGTAGAGAGAAAAACAGATTGAGAACAAAAAATGCCCCCACCTCACCCAAAGGGAATTGTGAGGAAATGGGAATGCATTGCGTAGCGTTCATAATGGCGTTTCGCAAGTCAGAACCCAGCGTTAGAATAATATTGTTTTCTTTTATTTTTCTTACACCATGCAGCCAATAGCATCCTTTGACGCACGTGGTGTTTTTCTGTAGCGAAAAACGCGGTGAGTGTTTCCATCTCCTGTAGCTAGCGTGCAAGATTAAAAAGTAGTATGAAGTAAACAAGCAGTGTTCTCGGTTCAGCGTTGCAGTTTCCCCGCACCGTCTCGCGCACACATTTCCGTATGTTCTTGAGAGGCGCCCAGCAGCGAACGGTCGAGAGTGATGTGCGAGCGAACGGGAAGGGCCGTTTCACGCGCTTCCCGCACAGCCGTGACGCACGTGCCGGGACTCCTGCCGCACGCAAGCGGGGGACAAATAAACCAGTTAGAGACGCTCTTTCACCATCTGCTTGGGTGCGGCAGGTGTGCCGGAACGTGCGTTGCGGCTGGGCGGGAAGCGCGTGGAACGGCCTGAAAGTGGGGCTCGGAGAGGAGAGAGAGCGCACGGCATGAGAAGTGGTGAAGCATTACATCTACGCTCTCCCACACTCTCTCGCGCCACATGCTACAGTTGTTAGGGGCGAGGATAAGCGTGCGCGCCCGCAGCTGTTGTTATGGGAGAGGGAGTGAGAGTGGAGAGTAAGATGCTTGACGCCGGATGCCTGACACAGTTCCTCTAAGAAATGCCACGGCCGATAGATAAAAAAACATGCATTTAAGATTATTCGATAGACACAAAGACCAACAAACGGTACATATAATCTGGGCAACCGCTCACTCCTCCTTACCCGCTAATGAGACTGTACACCAGACAGCTCGAGGACTCGCAGACCAAGCATTCGGATTGCTCTGGTCGAGCTAGGTGGACGATGAGAGATTTGAGCAGATGAGTGCTTACAGAGATATTATGCAGTATTAAAGGCTAAGCAGGAAAATTTATTCTCCAGCACACTCGTCATTGATGGACAGGCGGTTGCGTGGCGCCTACTTTAGACCGATACGTTCCCTAGTCCAGTAAAAATGAACCGCTGCGTGTCGAAACTTTATTTGGACAAGTGTAAGATTTGGAAAGACAGGGCGGACTCGAGCGACATTTTATGGACATGGCCACAGGCCCCCATGAAAGGTGAATTTCCAGATGGGAGTGGATGGAATACCGCTCTCCTCAGCCCTGACTCAATTACAAGCCC
Source organism: Rhipicephalus microplus (assembly GCF_043290135.1). Lineage (NCBI taxonomy): Eukaryota > Metazoa > Arthropoda > Arachnida > Ixodida > Ixodidae > Rhipicephalus > Rhipicephalus microplus. Next base: position 89,292,036 of record NC_134702.1, on the reverse strand, counting down.
ACTGAATACGGCAGGCCGAAGACGCCGCCTGGGCTCACGAGATCATGGCCGTCGTCTAGGTTTGGTCCTCTCCCCCTCCCCGCGCCTTGAAGGGGAGGAGGCCCTTCCTGATAATTAAATAAAGTTATTCATCATCATTCACACTTAAAAGTTCTTGACAAGTTAGAATACTTGGTACTCTACTATGGGAGAGCAAAAGCCCGTCCCGTGTACCTCGCACAGACAAGACAAACAGACCACATTGATTGCATAACAGCGTACAGACCGTGTTCCGCAACGCTTCATTCATTTCTTTTTGCCCATAGCCACCACAGCTGCATGCCTGACTTTTTGTCTGCATTATAAAAATGCTATGTTCATGCAAGTCTATGCTTGCGAAGTCTCGCAAATTAACTGAGATATCTGTTTTCTAACTCATGCAGCATTCAAACAGGTTTTGCTTATACATTAAGCTATATCCCCACTTCACCTCTGTAGTCTCAGTAGGATCACTAGGCACAATCAGCGGAACAGCCCAGTGCATTGCTTCACCCAAGGCCAAGTTTGCAATCAGTGTACATCAATGAAATTCTGGTCAATTATCTATCTCTAAAAACGAAGATGAAAACTTGCTGTTGAGTTCGAAGTTCTCAGCGTAAAGAAAAGACTATTTTAGAGTGTTCATTTAAAAAGAATGCGCATAAAAATCGAAGGCACTTTTTTACAGTGTACAGCTTAGCTGAGGATAAAATTTGTTTGAAATATTTGCCCAAGCATGAAGAGGTAACTTGTTTAAAAAGTACAAGCTGCTCCGCAAGGCATTTATCCTGCCCCCCCCCCCCCCTCCTTCATGGACATTCTGTTGTGTCGGTGGTTAACACCGACAACATTCGCTTGTTTTACGTTCGACACGGCCTTGTGAGCTGTGAGGCCCACGGAATGGCTTCTTGCTCTACCATAGTTGAGTTACAAATACTCTATATTGTTGGCAACTTTTTCTAAACACAATAATTGTCGAACTTTAGGAGCGAAGCTCCTTCAGCCATGGGTCTGTACGTGCATGTCTCTCTTAGTACGTGACCACCTCGTTACATTACTTACTCAGCAGGTGCGAACAGATGAACGCACGATGAGCGAGTCGTAATTATCATTCCCTCTTACCCTTCTATACTGATTTCGGTTTACCCCAGGTTAAGGAGGTGATCGCGGGAGCACGTCGATGTAGGCCACTAGATATACGTAGATAAACGCTTAAAGTGTCTGCCGTACTCAGACAAATGGTTCGCGTTTAAAAGAATCCATCACGACAAAATAGTAACCATGGCATGCAATAACGTTCTTGACGAAGTGCGTGATTTTGGCAGGTTGAAAAGGTGGAGGGCATTCCCTCCGCGTGAGAGGTTAGCGCAATGGGGAGTCGTTCCGAATGACCACTGTCGCAACTGCAGCAGAAGCGGGGCGGCTCAGCATGCTATGCTCGATTGCTCGCTGGCGAAAGGCATCAAATAGTGCAACGTCTCTTTGGCTTTCGCACAAGCCGCGTGAAAACAGAACGGGGGTTGTTCACAAGACTGATATTAACAGTGACCTTGGATGTATTACACTGCTGTGACGCTGTGCAGCAGAAGCACGCCGCAAGCCTCATAAAGGCGCCTATTCTGTCCTCCAGAAAATACGCCTCGTTGAGCAGAATTACCTCAAAGAGCAGTTGGAAACACACGATGAAGAGGCTCTCCTTCGACGATGGCACACACGTTTCTACAGGATAAGGAAGGGACAGCTGGAGTTTCCAGTTGTTCCGTACTAACGAAGCGCCCACAAATAGTACACATGCATGCGTCGCATCCTATGAAATGTGAACAATTCGATATATGTTGTTGTCCCTTTAACTTGTCATATTCAGATATACAAAGCTAAGTACCTGTCCTCGTGTTAGTTTGCATAATGTATCGGCTGTTCTTACTTATTTTGTTTGTTTCGTTTGTTCAAGTGTAATTTACATTTACAATGAAACGTCCCGTTTCTTCCTGGGCTCAGTTGTTGGCAGCGTTGTGGAAGGTTTGAATGCCTTTAGCCAATCATATTAGATCGCACTTCACTATTACGTCCCTATGCCACGTCGCTTTTATGAATTTCACAGGTGCCCCTATCTCTGTTGAAAAATAAGTTTACTATAAAAATGAACAGTTTATATTTTGCACCAAGCCCTACTTGGCAACTCGACTTTTTTATATTTATATATCATCACCTTTTTTTCTTCTTAAAAGCCTCTGGGTGCATGCAGGCTCAGTGGCTTGTATGTGATAGGCATCTAATAATTCACTCAGCGTTTTCTTACATGAGAAAAAACATTACACATTTGCCGCAAAGGTGAAACAATCAAAGCGATAGCAACAAACTGGAAGGTCACGCGCCGAATGGCAAGCATGCAGAGTGAAACGTGTCCCGCGTCTCTCACCCACAAACGACGCACGAAACGTGCTCACAGGTACAGATGAACGCGAATAATGGTCTCAGTTGTTACTTCGCAGTGTCTGAAAAGCGCACCCTTTTAGCAAACGGAGGCTGTGCAACGATTGCCGTGACCTTTATGCGCCTCGTGACTACAATATAATTGTTTTAGTGCAAGCCCAGCAATAGCCAAGACCTAAGACTCTGCTCACTGAGAGATAAAGGCGAGCGAGAGATGACCCACTCCCCTCCTCTCCGCGGGCCAAAGTACGCGTGAGAGATGAGAGCTGCCGTGCGCTCATTGCGACATCTTGCCGATGGTGCTGAAAACACGATAGTTTCCCGCCGAGATGCCCGCCAAGAGCAGTAAGTGGTAGATTAAATAGCTTGCCCTTTGAACGTTGAACGAGGTGTTTCTCTCGGTGGCTCAGTGGCTAACGCCTCGTATTCACGACGCGGAGGTTCTGTGTTCGATTCCGCCTGCCGGAGTATTATCTTGGATTTTTCTTTCTTGTTTCCATACTGTTATCAAAAAATATAGCGCCTTGAACTATAAAAATGGCAGCATATCCATGGAGTGAATGATGGAGAGTGGGGCGAAGCATTCGTCCGTCCATTCGTTCTTGCTTCCGTCCGTCCATGCGTTCGTCTGTGTGACCGTCCGTGCGTCCATCCGCCCGTCCGTGCGTGCGTCTGTTCATGCGTCCGTCCCTGCGTTCGTCCATGCATCCGCCCCTGCGTCCGTTCATGCGTCCGTTCATGCGTCCATCCATGGATCTGCCTGTGAGTCCGTTCGTCCATCTATTCAAGACTCCAAGTACCACCATCTCGCTTCTTTTCATCATATATTCCCCATATAGAAGCACCGCCATCCGGCGGACATTCCAAGGACTAAACGAGAGGTGGCACACGCACACTTTCTTACGGCTTGCGCTTCGGGTCTGCTTCTCTCCTTTAACCACCTCGAGTTTATGGTATATACTAGTTCACTGTATTCATGGCACTGCGGCTCAACGCTCGCTAAACCTTTCCTAAACTAAGGAGGTTACACCGAGCGAGTATAACGTAGCAACCCTTTCTTGTCAGATAGTGCTCAATATACATGATAATGGCTGCCAATGGGGAATGCGAGACAGGAGCATTCGGCTTTTAGTTAACGCGCACGCCCCGATGGATGGATGGATGGTAAAACTTTATTTCGTCAGAAAGCAACTGAGGATGATTCCGTGTTAGATGGCCATCAACCCAAGGTTGGCGGCGACCTGTGTGGCCCACTCCACGACCCTTAACTGGACGACTGGGTCTGAGCTGGTCAACACGGCCTCCAAGTGCTCAAGAGAGGGATCACGCATATTATCCACCGGCGGCGGCACTATTCTACATTCCCAAAGTATGTGATCATATGTTGCCACAGCCTGACACCATTTGCATTGCGGCTTAATCTCCTCCGGGTACATTTTGTTCAACACGTAAGGGTTGGGAAAAGATCGCGTCTGCAGTTTTCTCCAGACGCATTCCTGCGCCTTAGTCAACCGCTTGTGCGGGGGCGGATAAAAACTCCGCTCTAGTTTATAATGATTCGTTGTGTCATGAAAGGACACCAGCCCATCTCTCGTGGACCTCCCCGCAACTGGCGGCTCACCTACCCGGCTGACGAAACCTCGAGCATTCAGGTGAGCCGCCTCGTTCCCAGGGTTCCCAGAGTGTGCTGGTACCCAGACAATTTCTATTTCTCTCATTTCTCGTCCCGTGGCCCCATGCGGAAATCGTGCGGCGGTCGCCGATATTCTGCCCCTCGCCAGATCTCGGATGGCTGTCTTTGAATCACTGAAATGCAAATCTGACTGCGAATTAGTTATAGCTAGCGCTATTGCCGCTTCCTCTGCAGTTTCCGAAGAGCGGGTTTTGACCGATCCAGAGGCGACAAAGCGCCCCCGCCTGTCCACCACCACAATCACAAAAGCGTCTTTGTCCTTATATTCCGCAACATCTGTATAGACTGCCGCTTTGTACTCGCCGTACTCAACGTGTAAAGCTCTGGCTCTTGCCTGCCTGCGCTGCGTATGGTGAATCGGATGGATATTTTTGGGCAAAGGTTTTATGTACAGGGCCTTATGTAACTCTCGCCGCACCTGAATTTTAGTGTCCCCAGTGGGAGCCTCTGCTCCAATGTCAATCCTTTCCAATATAACCCTGCCCGCTTTGGTTGTCGAAAGCCTAGCGTGCTGCATCACCAGATGCGCCTCCCATAATTCATCCAGGGTGTTGTGTACCCCTAGTTTTAACAGCCTTTCTGTAGACGCGTTGTTAGGCAACCCAAGCGCTGCCTTGTAAGCTTGCCGGATCATAGCCTCGACCTTACCTTTTTCTGTGGCATCCAACTTCATATAAGGTGTCGCGTAAGTAATCCTGCTGAGCACAAACGCCTGTACCAGCTTACAGAGTTCTTTTTCTTTAACCCCGCTCTTACGGTTAGCGATTCTTCTGATTAGCCTGACAGTAGCATTGACCATGGTCTTAAGTTTTTCAAGGGCCACCCTATTCTTCCTGTTAGTTTGCAGATATAGGCCAAGAATTCTAATCGTTTGAGCTTCAGCTACCGGCCTACCCCCTACTTTTACCACTAACGGCAATGGCGGAACATAGCGTCTTGCATGTAGCCCTCTGGGTTTGTCCCGAACCACAAAGAGCTCGGACTTTGGCTGAGAACATGAAAGTCCCGCCTCCCCTGCCAACTATTCGACAATATTAACTGCCTGTTGCAGTGTTTCTTCCATATGCGCGTCACTACCCCTGGTTACCCATAGAGTAATATCATCTGCATAAAATGTGTGTTTGAGTCCCGGTATCTTCTCCAGCCTCAGCGGTATTTTAATTAAGGCGATGTTAAACAGGAACGGTGACAAAACTGAACCCTGTGGCGTCCCTTTGCCTACCAACGCGAATCAGTCCGATTTGATATCTCCTATTGAAATTTCTGCGGTTCGGCCCTCCAAGAATGATCTGATGTAGCGAAATGTCCTGACCCCTGGGCCAATTCCCGATAGGTTGTTCAATATTGCCTCATGCGAAACAATGTCGAAAGCTTTATTCAGGTCAAGCCCCAATACAGCTTTGGTGCCCGTGCCATGTTCGGGATCGACTACATCATGTTTTAACTGTATCATGACATCCTGTTTGGACAAATTGGCCCTGAAATCTATCATAGTTGGGGGAAAGATGGCCTTGTCCTCTGCATAGTTCTGAAGCCTGTTGAGAACCACGTGCTCCATCAATTTGCCCACGCATGATGTCAGCGATATGAGGCGCAGGTTTTCCAAGCAGAGTTTCTTGCCTGGCTTCGGAATAAATATAATCCTAGCATGCTTCCATTGTGCTGGGATCTCCCCGGCCACCCAATACTCATTTATCAAGTCAGTGATCGCCCTGACCGATTTGAAATCTAGGTTTCTCAGCATTTTATTAGTAACTCCATCCGGACCTGCGGCAGACGTAGTACGCAGCTGCCCCATGGCAAACTCCACCTCCGCAATTGTGAACTCTTCATCTAGGTCTGAGTTTTCCACCCCCGAGTAGTGTGGTAAGCAACCGTATACTCCATCAGTTATGTACCGATTCCGGAGTTCCTGTATAAACTCTACAATTGTGCCATCATATTGATGCATTAACCGAGTCATTTGTCCCCGTTGCGCTGATTTTGTTGCTGCCGGATCCAAAAGATGCCTTAACAGCTGCCATGTCTTTTTGCATCCAAACTGTCCATTCATGCGATCACAAATCTGGCCCCACTGCTTGGCTTGCGCACGCCCCGAACTTTTTATTGTTCAACAAAGCACAGGAGAAATCTCCCACCGGAACCACCTTGCAGGTCAAAATGTAACACTGGTTACACACTACGACTACGACTACGACTACGAGGGACGAACGGGTGCCGCTAAGATCAAAGTACGAGCAAGCCGTTTCGCTGCGCCAGTCGCACAGGTGGACCCGGGGCCACGTCACGCTGACATTGCCCCACCGGTCCCCTTCAAGGAAAAAGGAAGCAACCTGCCGCAGAGTCGTCGCGCCCTACCGCGAGCAGCCGCCACCCCCTGGACTCGAGCCTTTCACCCGGAGCCCCCCTCCCACCCCCATTCCAGGAATCGCAAGATCCCCGGACGCCGTCTGCTGCCCCGGAAGCCTTCTGCCTTGGTGCCACCTGACGCTGAGTGGTCTCTGAGCCACCCTGTGCACTAGAGTGCAGAAAAATCTGTACATTACCAGACCAACAAATCGCCCTCCCTAGTCCCGCCGGCTGAGCGCCCGCGAGACCAGCGGACACGCCCCCTTCAGACATGGCAAGCCCAAGCAACCTCCCGGTGAGGGAGAACTGTTTTCTGCTCACCGCCCCCGATGGGGACGTGTCTATTGACGACCTTATAGAGGCAGTTGAAGAGACAGCCGGACCTGATAGTGTGTTAGTCTTGCAACACATGGGGGGCGCGAAGTTCCTTGTGTGTACCCGAAACGCGAGTCAGGCCACAAAGCTTATGGTCGCAGAGGGCTTCAAGGTTAACCGGGAGCATGCTACAGTAGAAGCAGTAGGACCCGCAGTTACGTTTGTTAACGTATACCGCTTTCCAGCATATATACCAGACGAGGTCTTGATTAACACTCTTTCACAGTACGGCAAGATAAGAAGTGTTTCCTTTGCATCAGTTCCTAACCGACAAAACAAGCTTAATGGGGTTGGAGTAGTGCGCATGGAAATGAGTAGGCCAGTTCCAAACTTCACAACCATTGCGGGGCACCGTGTCATGTGTGAATACCGCGGTATGCGCAGAGTGTGCGCAAGGTGTAACGAACCGGGGCACATGGCCACGGCGTGCGCAGCCGCTTATTGCAAGATATGTGGTGTATTTGGGCATGACACCGAAGGGTGTGTTGAGGAGTGTAAGAGATGCGGCGGGCGGCACGGCACACGCGAGTGTTTCCGCAAACGCTCGTACCTTGCGGCAGCGCGCGGCCTTCCACCCGAGACGCGGCCAGTTACTGGTAACGACCACCCCAGCACCTCTCGCCCACCTACCGGGACTGAACCGACATCAGAGCTTCAGGTCCTAAAACCCAAGACACGGCCCCACACGATAACGAATGTCCCAGACCACTGGCAGTTCGAAGAACCCCGAGAGACGGAAGACGCCCGCACCGTATCAGCGACCCCCGCTCCCTTGAACGCAGGCTCCGAAGCGGGGGACGACACGAGCAATACTAGTTCAGATGGCGACCTGGACGAGTCGAGCGGCCATGAATCCGGCTCTCCGGAATCCACCCGCGACTCCTGGGATTTGTCGCAACCTGCAAGCGAGGAACAAGAAGTGCGAACACAGGCGCCGAGCCCCCAGAACGACGAGCCTGCATTCTCTGGTTTTGACGAGATTAGTTTCCCGCCACTTCCACCCCCGACGGCTCTCCCCCCCAACCCTGAGGAGGTGCCCATCGTAAGCTCTGGCCGCTACGTCTTGCCGGATACTGGCCACTTGAGCACGGACCAGTGCACCTCCATCGAGATGCAAACTGCCGGCGCAGCCCCGACAGATAGGCGCGAGCGTTCCAAGGTCCCCTTTAAGAGGCGAGGACAAGTCACCCGGCGTGCCGTCGAGCCTACCCGCGAACCTTGAAAACAAGCCTCGGCGCTCCAAAGCACCCGTCTGTTCCAGCGACAGCCATGCCCCTCCCATTGCGAAGTCACCGAAATTGGACGCACTACCGACAGGGAAAGGGCACTTGCCCTCAAGCGCAAGCGAAAAAAACTCCCAAGCATTTCCCCGAGGGTGAACATGGTTAAGTGCGAATGCACGGGGTGATGCTATGAGGGGTATTTATTATTTCGCACTATTATATTTGTTAATCACACTATGGTACCTTTATGGTGTAATGGTTCCTGGGAATCGCAATTTGATCACACGGGGGAGTTTACATTAACTCACTGGCGAATGCCAACGAATTTTAACATTACTCCCCCTCATAGCATCACCCCGTGCATTCGCACTTAACCATGTTCACCCTCGGGGAAATGCTTGGGAGTTTTATTACTGATGATGATGATGATTAAAGTGTAAATAATGAATTTAAGTGCTGTTTGTCATGAAGCATTTGTACACAGATACATTATATACGAAGTATTATTTATTTACACTTCACGATTTTCGTACGATGCATTAAATGCACACATCGCGAGCGCGTCACACACACACAAACTACACTACAGATTAGCACCTATTCGTGTTATCGTTGTAGCTCACGGTTAGTACCAGCGCTTTGTGATCCGAGAAATGTACGGTGAGCGGATCCGGCAAAAAGGAGCGGACCGTACAGTTCCTACTGAACGCCAAGTCTATGAAGCCACCGTTGATCGTGGTCGGAAACTCGAGAGACAGACACGTCATCGAGTAATTGTTCAGCATGTGGTCAACCAACCAGTCATTGTCCTTTCTAACGTCCACGTTAAAGTCACCCACAACCACAATCGGAACCGAGGGACGCGCGCGCACAGACTCACTCTCCATCGCCGCATCCATCTGCTCCAAGACGTCATCTCTCGAGAGGTTCGGGGCCAGGTAGACGGTCACAACCAGGACGGCATCGCCGGAGTAGGCACTGGTGTAGACGGAGGCGTACGGCGAGTCGTCCCTGAGCGGCGAAGTACACACTGCATGCGAGAGGACGTTGGCGTAGACGTGTCCAACCAAGCACACGCCGCAGTACTCGCCCCGGCTTCCACTCCGGGCGAAGGAGCACGGGTCGTCAGTGGGACACATTCGCGGCGATGCATCAGGAGCGAGGTCGGCACGCTGTAAGACCAGGAGTTGGGTCCGGTCCTGCTGTCGCCTGAGCTCTTCACTGAAAGGCTGGTAGCGCTTTAGGAAGACGTCCACTCCACCAGCCCTTCTCTCGGCAAGGGCCCGGGTCACGCGATCGTAGCCACTCAGGGAGACATCGGCAGCGCAGTCACCGGAGGAGCGGTTCCAGGTGTCCGTGAGGCAGAGGAGATCAACTCTGGAGAGTACGGGGTCTTTGGCAACGTCCAGTGCATGCGCCGAGAGAGAGCGGACGTTTAGGAGCGCGAGCGTGAACTCCCTACAGCCACCCTCGCACACCCTGCGGAAATACTGGCCCCTCAGAGTGGAGAGGTAGCGCTGCGTGACGGTGACGAGACGGTGATTCTCTAGCCTCCGAAACTCATCGAGCATAGGTTTGTCGGGGTTGTCTTGCTTGTGGTAGAAGGTGTGGTCTCCCTCAGCGTTGGTGAGGTATAGTCCGTTGAGGTTGGTACACTGAGAGAGCGCAACCTAGACGAGCTTCTGCGGGTGCGTCTTGGAGTAGTCGTACACGACCGAGGCGTAGGTTCCCCCTTGAGATTTGTGCACGGTGACGGCGCTGGCCTGGACAAGGGGGAACTGCGTCCGTTTACAAGCTATTCCGGCCTTTCGATCTACCGTGACGGTGGCCGACTGCATCTCGATGGGTATCCAGTTCTCACTGGTCCTGTCGTAGCCGTTGGAACGGGCCTCGTGAACGGCCCGAGTGGCGCGTGCACGCGGGAGCTTTCCGGTACCGGGCACATCGAACTCGAGCCACAGTCGCCTAACGTGCGTCTCTTCATCCTCGTCTCCTTCTCCTTCTTCATCCACTCCATCTCCATCATCGGGAAACGGGCCGGCGAGCTCACACAGGCGCAAGACTCCAACCGCACCGTTTACCAGACCATCCACGAGATCGATGTTATCAGTCATCATGTAGGGCTTGCCAACCACGGCCATGACTTCCCCGGGCAAATTTGCAAACTCGCTGGGAACCATGCGGGCAACCCTGCGCTTGGCATTCTCGAGCAGATGCGGCGTCTTGCAGCCGAGGTACCGATCACGCGCGCGAAGCACCACGAAGTCGTCCTGTGAACGGGCCATGGTCTTGTTTAAATGCGTGACATCGGCGTTCGAGTAGAAGGTGCGCACGGCCGAGGGCGCGCACTCGGCGGCTTCCTCGACCGTGACGAACCTGGATTCGAGAAGCTTTACTTCTTCGGGCTTGAGCGCGCGGCCGTCCCAAATCTTGGTGAGGACCGCGGAGAAGGTGACGTCGGACTGGCGCACGACTCTCACGAGCGGGAAGTAATCGAGATGATGCCAGGTGACAGTGCTGAATCCGAGGAGACCATCAGCACTGCGGGGCCGCTTGAAGATCTCGCTGGCACGCACGGGTGGCAACTGCCGCAGGTCCCTGCAGAGGATGACGTCCAGTCCACCGAAGGGTTCGGTGAGTCGCTTCGTGATCTGGCGCAGACGGCAATCAACCAGTTTGAGTTGGTCGGCGGACATCATACTGACTTCGTCTATGATGACGCACTTGACTCTGCGGAAGGCACACCGGAAGGTGTTCAGGTCACTAGGTCGGAGTCCACCGTCCCCCATGACTCCGAGGCGGGCGTCCTGTCGGTTTCCAAGGGCAGCCCGCACGAGTTCGAAGGCACTGTGGACGGTAGTTCCACCCACAGCAACGGCGGCCTTTCCCGTACTGGCGCAGATCACGTACGCGTTGTAGACGGAAGGGACGGATGAGGAGGAGCCGTCTTCCCAGCCAACGGCACCGCAGCAGTCCGCTCAGCGGTTATACACGCCCTTGGCGAGCTTGAGCACGAAGGTCTTGCCACAACCCGCGGGTCCCGTGAAGAAGACCCGCAGCGGAGGCTGCCCCGGCGTGGTCTGACAGTGCAGAATCTCGCGCAGCAACTCGTACTGCTCGGGGTTGGGGCTGCGCATCATCGAGACGTACTCTTCTCGTTCCATGATTCCGCGCCGTTTGCGTACCGCAGCACACGGCGTACTGACCTCCTTGAGCAGTCGGAGCAGGCGCTCGTTAGGCAGCACGTCCGCGTACACACTAGCATCCGCATCTCGTCGTTCGGGGATTTGTACCAGCGCGCACCCGTCATCTTCATTACATTCTTCTTCTTCTTGCATTGTTCTTTCTTCATCCTCCTCTCTCTCTCGCCTGAGCCGCAGCATCTCGGCGTAGTGGACCTCCACCATTTCTTGGACCAGTCCATCGTCATCCGCGGGGTTGTATTCTTTTCGTTTTACCTCGATCAACTGCTTGTTGTTCTCGTAGATGGACACATATCTATTACCATCCAACACATCAACCGTTTCGCTTCGGAACGGGACGTATAGAAGGACATTTTCCCGCATATACGACTCCACATCGTTACCGGGGTTGTATCCATGGTAGCGTATCACAGCCGGCCGTACCCTGAGCACGTAACGGCAATCACCCTTCGCCGGCCGGTACTTGCTGGCGAAGTCGGCGAGGCATACGTCGTTGAGGGTAGGCGGCCTGGCCTCGTATTTTTGCACGAGGTTCGCTTTCCAGGCGTCGGTGGAGCCCGGAGGGAGCGCCTCCAACTCGGCACGCGTTTTGCGTACGCGCACCCGTTCTTCGGGGTAGCACGTGGGGACGTACACCACCTCCCGGCTCTTGTGCGACATGTCCTGTTTGAGCAGAAACCAGGCCGCCTCCTGTGCCGACATTTGAATTCCTTTAAGGATGTCCACACGAAGCTTGCGGATCACGGCTTCGATGTCGTCGTTGGGATTCGTTTTGAGGATCTCGGCAACGGTGCGTTTGAGGTTAGACATTCCGCGGTCAGACTTATTGACATAGTCCACCACGTAGGAAGTGCACGCGTAGTAATCGAGTATTATCTGCATATCCATATTCGAATCCAAGACCCGGCCTATCCACGCGTTGAATGCATTCACAAACTTCTCCGCTGGGGTCCTTCGATGGAGGACGCAGGGTCGCGAAAGGCCGGCGCACAGGACATCCATATACTCCTTCTCGGAGTGCAGGCCGAAAGCGCGTAGAAACGAGGCGAGATCCTCAAAGTCGCTGGACTCGAGGCCCTCGTGCATTTCATCGTACTTCTTCTTGAGGGCCTTGAGACGCTGGCGTTCCCACTTACTCTCCGCATCGTCTCCCTCCGGCGCAAGTGGAAACGGCACCACGATCCTCGTTTCATCACTGGGCATGAAGGGCGCCCCGAACCGGCACTTGGTGCGGCCGCGCTTGTAGCACGTGTGGGTGTGCTCATGCGTCTGCGTGCGCGGCCGCCCGAGGAGCGTAGTGTCGAGCGTGAGGAGTTGGGCCACCATCTCGAGGGTCATGGGCATGGCACCTTCCTCACCGGTGAGCTCCTCGTCGGGCGCCTCTTCGAGCCACAGGATCACGTGCACGTGCGCGCTTCCTCTCTGCTGGAACTTCACCCGCTTGAAGTAATCCCGGATCACGTATGGGCGGAACGGCGAGCAGTTTCGGTCGGCGAGCACGTTCATGATGACGTCGAAGATCCTGTTGATGTACATCGCGCAGGCAACGGGGTCTTCGTTCACGAGCTCCACGCGCTCCCAGGCCATCATCTCGGACACAGGCCGAGGCGTGCCGTCGGGCCCAACCCGCAGCCGCTCCAGGGTCTTAAGCAGGCGCTCCCAGTGGACCTCGGACGCGGACATGATCAGGAACGCGTGCGGCTTGCCCAACTGGCGGATCATTGCGAAGAGTTCACTCCTGCGATCCTGCCAGTACTGGACCGTATTTGGAACACCCCGCATGGATGCAAGGTCGTGGTCCAGCACCTCCTCCAGGAACTTCTTACCGCCACTCTCGAGCTGCTCGCGCGTGATGGAACCAGTGGTCTCGTTGGTGCAAAACATCATGTCGCTTTCCGCAACGTTGTACCGCATCACCTTCGCGGCCATGTACAAGACGTGCTCCGGCGTTGCTCCACGCCGGTCGGTGCGCCGTATCTCGCTGCTGGCCATGGCGAATGGCGTGGAACGCGGACCCTTGATCTTGCGAGGCACGCCCATGTATATCGTGGGGAAGGCGAGCTCTTCCGCATACGCATTCATGAAGAGCGCCAGTGGTACGCGGTTCTCACCCGGAGCGAGGTGCAGGCTATGCGACTGATCGATCAGCTTGTCAGCGGCAGTGGCATCGTCCAGTTCACCGCTTCGCTCCCCATCATCTCTCATCAAGAGAGCGCGCGGTCGTTGCTCACCCTCCTCATTAAAGAAGATCGTCTTTGACATGGCATTGAGGGCAATGGCTAGTTGCACGGGGTAGTCCAAATCTATGTTCTCGGGGACAGTCTCGATGTCATCCGCGTCGTCTCCCTCCTGGATGCGTTCACCTTCACAAACGGCTGCATCATCGTCATCGAAGACACCCAGCCCACTCCAGTCGATGCGCACGCCACTAGCGACATACAACGGCGCATGCTCCAGGTGCTTCAACCACGCCAAGATGTTACCGCGCTTCACCAGTCCGCGCCTGTACGTAGCCGGACTCACCAGCCTCAACTTCAGATGCACGTCTATCGCAACGTCCTCGGGAACCAGCCGCGGAAGACACTCCACCACGCTCGGAACGTCGACGGGCACGTTCACAATCTGTCCCTTAATGCCGTACTGACCGTTGCCCCGCGTGAGCCGCCTGATGCTCATGAAGGGGAGTCGAGGCGAGATGAGGCGCTCTTCCACCGGGTTCAGATCGGGGAGGTCCGTGGGACGAGGCGGGTACGCGTAGCCGTGGCTCTTGCTCAACGGCGGAACCCGCCCGGCCAGCAGGGACTCTCGGCAAGACGCACACACCCGGAACGCACCGAAGGGAGCCAGCCGCGGGTCTTGCGCATCCATGTCGTCGCATCGGTGTTCGCCCGACCGTCTGCCGAACTCGTTCCAAAGAACCCCCAACGCGTTCAACCTGTTGGTCTCGTTCCTCACGCCGGAAATGCAGCTCAGGTTGTTATCGAACCACAGCCGGTCACACACGGCGCAGCTGTGACCGAAGCTGCGATCCACAAAGTCGCTTTTGAAACGCGCGTCCGGACGAGCAAAGTCCAGGGCTCGCACCCTCCCCCGCGCGACACGTTCACTGGCTCGAACGGCTTCGGGAACGTCCACTCACCGTTGACGATGCCGAGCGGCGTCTTGACGCCGGCCTTCATCGCCCTCCTCCGCCTGACGCTTGCGTGGTCGTTCCGCTTCTTGGGCCGCGTTCGCGGCTCGATGACGCCTCATCTCGGCCTCGCGAGCGCGCAGTTCGGCATCCGCTGCACGCTTCGCCCGCTTGCACTCGGCCTCGCGAGCACGCACTTCGGCATCCGCTGCATGCATTGCCCGCTTACGTTCGGTCTCACGAGCCCTTCGCAGTGCCGCCTTGTCTTCCAACGTCAGCGAAACCACCGCGGTACCGTCACCTCCAACGACGGGTGCAGTGCTGGCATTCGGTTGTACTGCATTCGTTGTTGATGGTAGCGTTGCCTCGGGGACATCCATCGCACGACCCGCTCTCGACGCGAGACTGAGAGAGAAGACGGGCACGCGAGAGAGAGGGGTGCGCCCGCAGCTGCAGCGAGCGGGGAGAGCGGAGGAGCGAGCGAAGGGGGAGGGGGACGCGCGCAGCGGCGGTAAAGATATAAGGTGCGTTACTGACACCGATATCAGCGTTGCGTCCGTGGCTTATTCGGTGGAGCGTCACGCTGTGGCCCACCAAGTCCTCTTTCTTTTAAAGATAGAGAGAAGACTGCGGACGCCGCTGATGGCGGTGGATGGTTTGGGGTCGCTTATAAAGTGTATTCACACTTAAAAAGATAGGCTCTTCGCCAAAGCACCCTTCCTTTCTTTTCTTCTCCGTGTTTGCTTCAAGGCGAACCCAAGAGCGGGCGCCACGACACGGCAACACGGTCCGCCCTCGCTCCTTCGCCTCCTCGCGCATGCTCCGCTCTTTCTAACATGACGCAACACACCCCCCACGCTTGTTTCTGCTATCAGCGGTGGCCGCGCCGCCTACTCCCTTTCCCCCTCTGCTCCTTTCGCCAGCCGAAGCCACGGCAATGGTTTTTGTTTATGCTTATCTGTTGCACAGCTGTCTTCTGCGCTTGCGACTAATCGGCACCATGGCTCCTATGACGCATCACTTAAACCACGGAGGGCTTTAGCACAACTAGCAACTGCGCCGCCCGCGCCTTTACGTAAGCTCGGCTACTTCGAGCGTGCCGTCCCAGCCCAGGCGGTAACCCCCCACCCCTTCCTTCACCCCAAGTCTTCTCCCCATGCCCACTAGAGCAGATCATGTCAACTCTCAAGTTTGCCACCTGGAACGTCCGCGGGTTTCATGACAAATCGAAACAGCGAGACATTCTGACCTTCGCCCAAGCACAGGGTATTGATGTGCTCTTTTTACAAGAGACTGAATTCCGGTCGCCGTTAGAGGTCTCAACCTTCAGACGCGAGTTCTAGGTGCACGCTTTCTTCTCCCTAACTAAGTCAAGGGCCTGTGGAGTGGGAGTGGTCTTTACTACGCGACGCTTCCGGCAAAAGGCGTTCTGCATCTTCGGTGCTGACGGCAGGTCGCTCATGTTGGACCTCTACATCAGCGAAAGAAGGATTCGGTTCGTGAGCCTGTACGCCCCGGCGACGCGAAAGAACACAAACACCTTCTTCCAACAGCTGCACGACCTTCTTTCGGAACCCGTCCCGCACGTCCTGCTGGGGGACTTCAACTGCGTCGTGGACTCGCAGCGCGACGTCAGGGGACGGGGCCGAGGGTGTCCACGTACTATGCTAGGGAGCTCGTGAAGACTCTTCGACACCTTCGGTTATCCGACGCGTGGCTCATCGCCCACGGCGACCTTTTTGTCGCAACTCGAGCCTCTCACCTCACAGCCAGTCGATTAGATCGGACATTTCTCCCCGACTTTCTCCTTTCCTCGCTCGTGGTGGGCGAAGTCCTTTCCCCTCCGGCAGACCTAGCGAATCGGTCAGATCACCTACCCCTTGTCACTACGCTTAGCGGCTTTCCTGGACTCCGTACTGATGACCAAGGGTGGCGAGTGGACCCAGCGCTCCTGCAAGACGATGATAGCATCGAGCGCATTGGGGCGCGGCTGCGGGCCTCCTTGGCGAACGCCCCGGACCTAACCCCACGCTCGTGGGACACTTTGAAAGTGGTGTAGCGAAACATCAGGGTTGTTCAAAGTTAGGCGCATCGGACGACCAGGGAGACGAATAAGTGTGGGTGAAACTCCGCGGAGGCAATCGATGAGAAGTCAACACGATGATTTCGGGGAGCACTCATCGGGGGTTTATTTAGCTAACACAACTTCAATTTACAAAATGCACTAGGTCACAAAGACAAAACATAGAAAATGGTGGCATACCCCTCGGCCTGCATGGCTGGACTCCGTTGGTGAGATCCGCTGTTTCCCCCGACTCCGCTCACTTCAATAAGAGCTCGAGTCGCTGCTTAAATAGGGTTTTTCTTAGCGTCCCCGGTGGCACGGCCAACCGGGCAAGCCGAGGATAATCAAATCAACATGTGGTTGCCTGCAGCCTGTCTGCGACAACACTGTGGCAGCTTCTGAAACGGGTGCGTTCTCTGAAACGGCCTTGACGCGCTAACGACTGCTCCAATTTAGCTGCCCTTTGTCCCCGGAGGACCAAAGCGGCGGCTCATTCGTTTGAAGCGTGGGGGCTTAGTGGCTAGAAGAAGGAGAAAGGCACCCAATTTCTGCGGTCTGGTCCAAAGCACGGCGCGGGGCCTGCCCTGGCACCAAGCTCACAGAGACCGACCAGACGCAGCCCTTTCTATTCACTCCTTCTTCCTCAACGCGCGCTCCCCGAGACAAGTTAAACGGCGCCGCTAACAAGGGCGTCTGGCAAAGAACAAGCTCCAGCTTTAGCCGAAAAAGAACGAGGTTTTCCGCGAAACATTGCTCTCGCGACACCTCCCCCTACGAAAAAGAGTGTCCCACTTGTTTTATCTGTAAAACACGACAAGAATAGACTAAATATAAAAAAAGGTTTTGCATTCAACAAGTGTGTGAGATGCTTACTTAAAGACACTTATGCATGTGTATAAAAGGTGAGTGGCTTTAAAAAAATTACATAAAAATAATAGATGAAAAAACAAAACAAAATCATTGGGCACAGAAATATATAGGTTCAATCGTCGGTACTGCAATACAACTCAGTGTCCGTTTCGTGAGCACTGACATTCTGTTGTGCGTTGTTATTGCTTGAAAATGTCTTCCAGTCAGAGTAAAGTTCAGTGTCCGTGTCGTAGCTTTCGCACTGCTGTACTGGAACACTGGTCTATGTCCCGCGCACACAATGTTGCAAACGGAGTTCTTGACCCACTCGCGAACCGCACTCGCGCACATTACTTTGATAGAATCCCTGTTCATCACTCGTTGCACTGTTCCCGCGCACAACACTTCGATGCAATTCGTGGTCATCTCTCCTGGCACTGCCCTCGCGCACATCACCACCGAGATCGCGCACCTCATGATTGTCATCAGACTCATCGTCCGCGTCGTCGGCATCGGAGCCCAATCGAACGAGGCAGGGCTTTAACGCGCCACATTCACAACGTCACGTTTTTTCCCAGTTTGGTCTACCACCTCCCAGTTGTTCTCGGCTACCCGGCGCACAGGACGGAAAGGTCCATGATATTTGTGAAGAAGCTTCGTCGTCTTCCCTTTCGCCCTGGAGGGAGTCCACAAGTACACCAAGTCGCCCTGATGATAAACAACACTTCGTCGCCTAGCATCATAGCTGCGCTTGTTCTTCTCCTGCTGACGCTTCTCCCGTTCATTTACTATTTTTCGAGCCTGCCGCAGCCTGCGGGCCACATTTATTGCATCCAGGGTGTAGTCGAGTCCGCGTTGCGCGCCCGACCCTACATCTACCGGTAGTGTCGGTTCATGTCCGTGAATAAGAAAGAAGGGAGTGAATCCAGTCGTCTCGTGGGTGCAAGAATTGTATGCAAAAAGAACGTACGGTAGAAATTCATCCCAGTCACGGTGGTGTGAGGAAACGTACATGCTGAGCATGTCAGCCAACGTGCGGTTAAAACGCTCGCACAAGCCGTTGGCCTGTGGGTGGTATGCTGTTGTGGTGGCATGCTCGCTACCCACGAGCCGGAATATTTCTTCGGTCAAGTTGGCGACAAAGTGCTGCCCACGATCGCTTATTACTTTCTCCGGGGCACCATGACATAGGACGATTTGTTCGACGAAAGCTCTTGCTGCTTCTGCGGCAGTGGCCGCTGGACACGCGACAGCCTCGACCCATTTCGTATGGTAGTCGGTATTCACGACGATGTAGCGGTTCCCTGTTTTGGATTTAGTGAAAGGCCCAATGAAGTCCATGCCCACCTGCTGAAAAGGTCGACCTGCAGGTGGGATCGGTTGGAGGAAACCGACCGGCCTCCCCGGTGGTTGCTTTCGTGTCTGGCAGTCGGGGCAGGAGAGAACGTACTTGCTTACGTACGAGAACATCTTCGGCCAGAAATATCGGCAACGAACTTTCTCCCATGTGCGCTTGACACCTAAGTGGCCTGCCGTGGTGGCGTCATGGCAGTACCTTAAAATCTCAGATCTCAAGCACTTGGGGACAACGAGCGCCGCACGATCCTCCTGAAACTCTTTCGCCCTTCGACACAGTACACCATCGATCAACCGAAAGCTCCGTGCCGTTCTCTTAGCTTTCCTGACAATGGGCGCATCCGGGTGCTCGAGGCGCTGCATAATTTCTTTCATCCTTGGGTCTGCCCTCTGCTTTTTTTCCAACATCCACCTGATCCAGAACCAGCAACGGTAAGGGGTTTTCTTCACTTACAGGCGCGGGATCATGAGGAAGGCGGGAAAGCGTGTCGGCATTTCCATTCTTGAGGCCAGGGCGGTGTCGCAACGTTATGTCAAATTCCTGAAGCAACAGAGACCATCGCATAAGACGACCGTTCGGATTCCTTACCTTCATTAGCCAAGCCAGGCTGGCTTGGTCAGTCACGACCGTGAACTTAGCACCAAAGGCGTATGGCCGAAACTGTCCGC
Source organism: Rhipicephalus microplus (assembly GCF_043290135.1). Classification (NCBI taxonomy): domain Eukaryota; kingdom Metazoa; phylum Arthropoda; class Arachnida; order Ixodida; family Ixodidae; genus Rhipicephalus; species Rhipicephalus microplus. The sequence continues at coordinate 89,272,673 of NC_134702.1, read as the reverse complement.
AGGCGTACACAACGGCGAGGCATTCTTTCTCAGTTGTACTGTAGTTCATCTCAGCCTTGTTAAGGTGGCGGCTGGCATAAGCGACGACTCTCTCTTGAGTTCCAATTTTCTGCACAAGCACGGCGCCAATGCCGTAATCACAGGCATCAGTGTGCACCTCTATCGGCTTTCCCGGCTGAAACTGACGCAGAATTGGGGCTGTGATCAGCTTCTCTTGGAGGGATTGCATGGCCACTTCGCATGCCGCATCCCCGACGAAAGGAACATCCTTTTTGGTTAAGTTGGTCAGAGGTCGAGAAATGCGAGAGAAATCTTTGATGAATCGCCGATAGTAGTTACAGATTCCGAGAAAGCTCTGTACACCTTTCTTGTTTCGTGGCTTGGGGAATTTTTCGATCGCTGCTACTTTGTCTGGGTCCGGCCGGATGCTTTCACCTGTGAGAATGTGTCCAAGATATTTGATCTCCTGGCGGGCGAAGCTGCATATCTCAGACTTCAGTCGTAAGTTTGCCGCGTCCAAAGCCGAAAACACACTTTCCAAATCTTGCAAATGAGTTGCCATAGTCTTCGAGAAAATAACGATGTCGTCCAAGTAGGCCAAACAAACTCTCCAGAGAAGACCACTGAGGACTTTGTTAATCATTCTCTGGAATGTGGCAGGGGCGTTGCACAGGCCGAAAGGGACAACATTGAATTCGTACAGGCCGGGTCCACAGGCAAATGTGGTCTTTTGCTTATCTTCCTCCTTGATGCCCACTTGCCAGTAGCCTGATGTTAGATCAAGTGTGGTGAAGTATTTTGACCCCTGTAGCACGTCGAGAATGTCATCAATTCGTGGCAGTGGGTGCACATCTTTTTTAGTGACCTCATTGACTCTGCGGAAATCGACGCAGAAACGCCAAGTCCAATTTGGCTTCTTCACGAGGACGACAGGTGATGACCAAGGACTGTGAGACTCTCTAATTATTCCATCGCGCAGCATTTGTTCTACTTGTTGCTCAATCTGTTGTCTTTCAAAAGAGGAATGACGATATGGGTGCTGATGAATTGGTCGAGAATCGCCTGTGTCGATCACATGTTCAGCGACATGAGTCTGCCGGATGGGGTTGTCACTGCTCGTAAATAGATGGCGGTACTTCTCAATGAGCGACAGCAGTTCATTCCGCTCAGATGGCTGTAGGTGATCCCCAGTCTCTATGTCAAACTCTTGAGGCACTCGATTGTTCTCGGGGGCCGTGATTGCCAGCTGTGCGTCATGAATAGATGAAGCCCATCCAAGCTTTGTTCCGCTGAGCAGGTTTACTGGCGACATGGTAGGATTAGCTATGCGAATGAGGCCTCTCCCATGCACGATCCTCGTTATTGTGCGTGCCACCTGAAGTCCGTTTCTGAGCGTGCTGTTCGGTTCGACGAGGTGAATTCCGTCCCTTGTGACCTTTACTTCAATAGCGACTTCTGTGCGAGGTTCAATGCGAATTTGCTCGTGGCACCGCACTGTAAGTACATCATTATGTTCGGGGGCACTTGAGTCTATACGTAGCCGGAAAATTTCACCGTTTAGTTGACGCTCCTTTTTGGAGAAATCAATGAGAAGCCAGGCTGCTCGACAAAAAGGAAGACCACCGAGTAGCTCGTACGGGCAATCCTTGACCACCAAAAACGTCTCGTGAACTTTGGTGGTGCCAAATTCAAGTTTTATTTCAGCTTCACCATTGGGGGTGAGCAAGCCTCCGCGAATTCCTCGGATTAATATGTCTTTTCTCGATTTGAATGAAGCACATAATTTGTTAGCTAATTCTTCTGAGATGACATTTACGGACGAGCCGGCGTCAATTACAAGTTTTGTTTCTGTACCGTTGGCTCGTGTGGGGACTGTGAGAAGCTGACCTTCCGACAATGTGCCGATGGGGCCTAGGCCCAGCCGTTCTCGTTTCCCGAAGGGTTAGGCTGCACATTCTGATTGCCTTGGAGCTCCGCCTGATCGTTCATGTCATCTCGGAACCGCTGCCAGCACTGTTGTGCTATGTGACCTATGCGGCTGCAAATCTGGCATCGGGGACGCCCGTCGTTGGCACGGGAAGTTCTCTGAGGCCAAGGCATTAGGGGGCGACGCACCTTATCTTCGATGCTTTTTAGCCGGTCAGACAGCAAGGCGATCGAGTCCGCAATCGCTTTCAGGTCTCTTTCGCGGTCGGCAGCTTCCCTTGGGCAACGCGATTCGGCCGCGGCGCAGGTGGCGACGCACGTAGAAGGAGAGTGCCCTGTCGCTGCGGCGGGTGCGAACCCTACGGGATGCGCGATGTTTTCCATCCACGACTGCAATCCGCTAGAATACTGGATGTCAATCGGTTGTGGCGCCGACGCACGGCTCATCAAAGCTGCCAGATTTATGCGTTGCAAAATTTGGGGGAATGCAGTGCAGTTTTCCGGGTTTGCGATTATCATCTTCTCCAGAATATCCGGACGCAAACCGCGCATAAGGTGCCGCAACCGATCATCTTCCGTCATGGACGGGTTCACTCTTGCAGACAGCTGTACGACGTCATAGTAGTACTGCTCGGGGGTTTCGGACGGCAAATGGGTGCGGTTTTGTAGCCGCAAATGGGCGATCTCGACTGAGTGGCGACTCGTAAAAGGCGTTTTAGTAGCATCGCCCATTCTTCTTATGTATTAGGGGCACCGGTTAGAATTTGAGTAGTGTTCCACTTTTTCGCATCTCCGTCTAAAGCCAGGTATAGAAATTTCACCTTCGTGGCTTGGTCCCAATTATTAAGCGAGGCTATATGTTCGTAGCAAAGTAGCCACTCGGAAATAGATTCCTCCGGCGCGCCTCTAAAGACTGGTGGTCCGACGAAGGGTTTAGCTTGGGGGGTAGACATAGCAGAGAAGAAGGTAGGGGGTTCCGTCATAGTAGAGCAGTCAGAGGTAGGTTCCTGATATTTGTTGTTGACTCGGGCATAATTTCAGAGCGGGACTATCGTTACCGAGCAACCTCCACCACTTTGTAGCGAAACATCGGGGTTGTTCAAAGTTAGGCGCATCGGACGACCAGGGAGACGAATAAGTGTGGGTGAAACTCCGCGGAGGCAATCGATGAGACGTCAACACGATGATTTCGGGGAGCATTCATTGGGTGTTTATTTAGCTAACACAACTTCAGTTTACAAAATGCACTAGGTCACAAAGACAAAACATAGAAAATGGTGGCATACCCCTCGGCCTGCATGGCTGTACTCCGGTGGTGAGATCCGTTGTTTCCCCCGACCCCGCTCACTTCAAAAAGAGCTCAAGTCGCTGCTTAAATAGGGTTTTTCTTAGCGTCCCCGGTGGCACGGACCAACCGGGCAAGCCGAGGATAATCAAATCAACATGTGGTTGCCTGCAGCCTGTCTGCGACAACACTGTGGCAGCTTCTGAAACGGGCGCGTTCTCTGAAACGGCCTTGACGCGCAAACGACTGCTCAAATTTAGGTGCCCTTTAAGCGGCGGCTCGTTCGTTTGAAGCGTGGGGCCTTAATGGTTAGAAGAAGGAGAAGGCACCCAATTTCGGCGGTCTGGTCCAAAGCACGGCGCGGGGCCTGCCCTGGCGCCAAGCGCACAGAGACCAACCAGACGCAGCCGTTTCTATTCACGCCTTTTTCCTCAAGGCGCGCTCCCCGAGACAAGTTAAACGGCGCCGCTAACAAGGGCGTCTGGCAAAGAACAAGCTCCAGCTGTAGCCGAAAAAGAACAAGGTTTTCCGCGAAACATTGCTCTCGCGACAGTGGAGTGGAAGGGAATCCTTCAAGACGAAGGCAAGGCCAGGAAGCGCCGTATAACCGCTAAACTGAATGAGATCCTGCGCAGAATACGCATCGTCAGGGGGGGGGGGGGGGCGGAGACGATGACGACTTGCATGCGCGACTACCTGAACACCCTGGAGGTTGAGTATGCCCGGCTGCTCCAACTTCGCACGCACAGAACGCCTGGGGGACGGGGCGCACCCATTAACCACCTTGGAGCGCACCCCAGTGATGCAACTGGGAATGGAAGCATATTAATTACCCGAGTGAAACGCCCGGACGATTCTTTCGCAACTGAACCAGAGGGAATCCGCGATGTTTTCTGCGAGTACTTCTCGGCCCTTTTTCGGGACGCCGACAGCGACGGAGAAACTGGCGGAGAAGATAAGATTAGAGAGGTCTGCCAGCACCTCCCATGGCTGGGAGGAGAGGAGGTTGCGTTACTGAGCACGGAAGTGTCTGCAGAAGAGGTTAGGGGCGCGATAACAAGCATGCCCCCGAACTCGGCCCCTGGCACGGACGGTCTCACAGCCAACTTTTTATTAATTACCCGAGTGAAACGCCCGGACGATTCTTTCGCAACTGAACCAGAGGGAATCCGCGATGTTTTCTGCGAGTACTTCTCGGCCCTTTTTCGGGACGCCGACAGCGACGGAGAAACTGGCGGAGAAGATAAGATTAGAGAGGTCTGCCAGCACCTCCCATGGCTGGGAGGAGAGGAGGTTGCGTTACTGAGCACGGAAGTGTCTGCAGAAGAGGTTAGGGGCGCGATAACAAGCATGCCCCCGAACTCGGCCCCTGGCACGGACGGTCTCACAGCCAACTTTTACGCCACTTTTTTCGACGATCTAGAGGGAGTGCTCGTCGCACTGGCGAACACGGTGGTTACGAAGCAACTGAAACCCGCATCCTTTGTAGAGGGGAGGATTGTCCTCCTACTGAAAGAGGGAGCCCCGCAGGAGGACTGTCGGCGTGGCGCCCCATAACCCTGTTGAACGTGGACTATAAAATAGTTGCTTCCATCCTTAATAGCCGCCTTAAGCTCCTCTTGCCATCCATCGTCGCTCCCTGGCAGTCCTGTGCGTTTCCAGCCCGCTCGATCTTCGCCAAGCTTACCGCAACAAGGGATGCCTTCGAATACATATCGGCCAAGTCCCTGTCCGGAGCCGTTGTCTCCTTGGACCAGGCAAAGGCGTTTGACCGGGTGCGCCATGGATACATGATCAAGGTACTCCGCCAGTTCGGGTTCCCGACATGCTTCGCAGACACAATCGCCATCCTGTACAGCAACCTCACATGCCACGTAGTAGTAAACGGCCCCCCGACGAGTAACTTTGTATACGAGAGAGGGATCTGCCAAGGGTGCCCGCTAGGGCCCTCCCTCTTCGTACTCTCGCTTGAGCCGTTGCTGGTGAACATCGACCGGAACATGCACGTCAGAGGCTTCCCGCTAACGGGGGAGCCCAACATTAAGGTTCTCGCTTACGCTGATGATATATCCCTGTTCGTCAGGGACCCGGCAAGCCTGCAAGCGTTTTGGCGAACATTCTCACACTATGCTGACGTCTCATGCGCGGCCTTGAACATGAGGAAGAGCAAGGCCTTACCATTTGGAACATTTATCACGGCGCTCTGGGAGAGTTGGATAGGGTCGACGCCGTCAAGGTGCTCGGCATATACTTTTGCTGCGGTGGCGTCACCGACCTAACCTGTCAACGAGCGCTCGAGCGGGCACAGGATGCAATAGCACGCCTCCAACCGAAGGATCTCACGCTTCGTGAGAGGGCCATAGCCGCAATGACAACCATCTGCGCCTTTCCCTTTTATGTAAGCCGAATAGGAGTGATGCCTACCAAGACTGCGACGCAATTGAAAAGTATGATCGGTGCCTACCTGTGGGACGGCAAACCCGCGCCCTTACGTCGAACCCTCCTGCAACTCCCAGCTTCAGAGGGCGGCCTCGGGCTCACGCATGTCCTGACGGCGAGCAAAGTGCTTGCCTTGAAGACCGCAAGGGCCTTGTTTCGCGCACATGATTACGTGGGGAGGCCCTTAATGCGTTACTGGTGCAGTACAAACTCATCGTTTCTGAATGCCGACCGGCCGCTTGCCCCACTCGCCAAGACTCCCTCCGCGTTCTTTAAGGCAGCCGCAAACACCATGCGCATGCTAAAAAAGGAGGCCCCTACGTGCGACGTAGATGAGACCCCGCCTGCTCGCATCGTGGAAGAAATCGCCAGCAACCAGATAACTCCCAAGGAGAGACGATGGTCGCGGAACTGGAAGCGGAAAAGCAAAACAGATGGGCGTGCCATCCCTTCGTCCGCCCAAGACTTCGCATGGAGGAAAAACTGGAACGTCCTCCCAACCCGACAGCGCCTCCACAAGTTTGGCATCACGCCTACACCCCGCTGTCCCAATTGCCGCGCGGATGAGACCCTGGCGCATGCCTTATTTGAGTGCCCAGCGGTCAAACCGGTTTGGCGCCTGACTGCGAGGGATTTTAAAATCCGTCCTCCCCAAGCCCTGAACAGAAACAAAGGCGCCTTTGCAAAGTTAGTGGCCCTCTGCACCATATTCATGGTCTGGAAGCGACGGTGCTTCGCTGAGGTTAGCCGCTCTCCGGTCAGAGCGACCTTCCCGACCGTAGCTCGTATCCGCCACATGGTGTGGCGGCACCTCTAAGACCAACTTGAAGTCAGCGGCGAGGAAATGTTTCTCCGCCGCTGGCATACGAGGTTTTTTCTCCTGCAAAAAGGCAAGTTACGCCTGCCGATAACCCCTTTTTAAGCGCACGCCACCCACTGCGTCCCACTGTTTCCTGACCGGCAAACGGAAAGTCCCAATGTCCCCCCCCCACCTATCAATTGTATAATTATGTGTCTCGAATCTGTTCTCTGTACGAATTAACCCCTTAGTTCTCTGGAGCTCGAACAGCGGCGACCATTATCGCACCCTTTTTCGCCTGTAAACGGAAACGGGCTATTTTGCGCACGGGCCGTACAGCGCTCTTATTGCATTTGTATAACGAATGTTCGAATGATCGCGCTTCTGTTGTAGTGTACAGTCTAAACGTGTTTTGCTGTTCATCGGTGTCTTTACCGCGTGTGTCCGTGATAAGTGTCGAAGAAGAATTATGTATTTGATTACTTGTCAGAAGTGCAATAAACTTCCCTTTGTTTCGCCCCTAAAACTACTTATGTAGGGTGAATTTGTGCCCGTATAGGAAAAACTAAATAATCAGCCAAAAATGTCCCTTGCTCACTGTCTCAAACTTGGTTGGTCTCATCTTCTTCACATTTCGAGCCTCGTACTGGTCTCGTGGCATAGCATCGTGGCGCATTTGGGACCGCGTTCTATGGCGCGGTTTTCTTGCCATTTGTTTTGCGGCTTTTACGAACGCGAATTATCGCACGCGTCTTCTGCGACTGTCAAAGTGTTGTATTATATTCCCCCTCCTAGCACGCATCATCTCGATGCGTACAACCGATGACAGTTTCCAAACAATGGGACTTGTCCTGGTATTATAGGACGTGAGTCAGTTTGGTTGTTCAGTTGTTTTCGTAGTACGGTTTCATATGTACAACTTAAGGAAGATTCTTGCGTCGTGCTGTGCATACTTGACCTTTAGGGATCACTTCGTAGTTTATTGGGCCCAGCTGACAAAGAACCTTGTAAGGGCCAAAATAGCGTCACATAAGCTTTTTATGATAGGCCACATGCACGTGCGGGTGTCCAGACTACGCTTGATCTCAAGGGGAGTACTAAACGTCCCTTCGTTTTAGATTGTAACGGTGCGCTTCGACGTCCTGCTGTTGAATGATGTGGTGCCGTTCTAGTTGTCGTGCCTCCTCGGCCCTTTCTAAGTAATCGCTGATGTCAGGGTCCTCTTCGTTCGTGTAGTTGACAGGCAACATCACGTCTAATGTCATTGTTACTGTCCAACCATAGACAATTTGAAATGGCGTGAAGTGGGTTGTCTCTTGTACTGCGGTATTGTACGAAATCGTAGCATGCAGTAATATGGTGTCGCAAGTCCGATGCTCGAAGTCCACATACATCGCGATCATGTCAAGAAGCGTCCTGTTCAGCCTTTCAGTTAAACCGTTAGCTGTAGGATGGTACGCTGTTTGCTTGCAGGAATTCCTTGCCCAGAATTGCCTCACGCGAACATTCGGGGAGAAAAATGAAGCTGCTGACGTACACGAGACCTCTTATTCCTACTCTCACTTTGCACAATCCTACGGGGCTGACTAAGTGCCCTCCGGCGGTGCGTATCGGTGGTCCGGTCGAAAGAGTGAGCACTTTCTCCGCCTTCTTTGCGAGCATGCTACTTACTACTGAGTAGTCTACACCAGTGTCAGTAGTCTGCAACAGTGCCATCATCGACTTGCAGAATTCTGAAGTTTCTTTTCTTACCGAGAACGCTGTTGCCGTGTGCCATGCGGAGCGACCAATTGTTTCGCCTCTTCGTATTGTTGATGAAGGTGTGACAGTGCTGCCCAGTAGCAGCGTGGCAGTTTCTGTGAAAAGCGATGTTTTTTATGAGTATGCCAGACTAGCTGATGGAAATATCGGATTGATACTCGAAAAGAGGATATGCGTGGCGAGAGGCCTAGTGAACCTGCGTGACGGATATACGGATGTACTGTTGTCCAACTTTACCAACGAGGTACAGCATGTGGCAAAGGGAACAGCCATTGCATCCCTACATGACTACGTACAAATCTCGAATGTTTGCACCATAGAAAGAGTACCACCAACTCCCTCAACAATAGACAGTGCCCTTCAGAAAATGGATATAGACCGAGAACTGTTAACTCTGCAGAATGACCAGATTGTGGGTGGACTTGATTAAGGAATTCGCTGAGTGTTTTTCCTCTTTGTCAAAAGTCAGACGTACTCCCGTAGCAAAGCACAGCATTGTAGTCGAAGGACGTGTTAGACAAGTACGTGAGCATCCGTGTCGAGTTGCTCCGAAAGAAAGAGAGGCGATAAAGAAGCAAGTACAGGAGATACTCGACGACGTTGCGTGCAAAATCCCATGAGAATAGTTACGATGTTGGTTCAAATACAGCGTCCCCACGTGGCGCTGATAGTTGTGTTGAGCTGTGCAAGCCTGGCACAGCGGTGGGGTGGTCGTTTTGAAAAACAATAAACCACAGTTCGTTCTGGGCTAAGGGCTCAACATGTTCTCGTGTTCTTCGCGGGCACGATGGCCTACTGTTCACGGTAGACACTACCGCCTGGCCATAGGTTAATCTACACATGTAACAACTGGCGACGAGGATGAAAGGAACTTTCATTTAAGTCTTCGTTCCCACAGCTCTCCGCCATCTGTTCACCATGCCAAGTTTCGGCAACCTCGAGCCATTTGAGGGGGGAGGAGACGACGGGTCCTGTTACGTGGACCGGCTCAAAGCATTTTTCCTGGCGACAAGCGTACTGCCGTGTTCATCAGCTGCTGCGGGCAGAAAACGTATGCTTTGCTCCGCAATTCGGTCAAGCCTGCCAAGCCCAGTGACAAGAATCTGGACGAGATTCTTCAAGTACTTGGAAGCCATTATTATCCGAAGCCCTCTGCCGTCGTGCAGCGTTTTCGTTTCAACTCGCGCGTTCACGCGGAAGGGGAATCAGTCAGCAATTTTATCGCAGAATAAAAAGCGTGTCCGAGCACTGCAGCTTCGGGGCTGAACTCAAAAACATGCTCCGCGACCGCGTCGTGTGTGGCATAAACAACGTAGATGTCCAAACAAGACTTCTGGAAAAACCCGACCTCACCTTCGACGATGCTGTGCAGACCGCCCTCAATGGAAGCAGCAAAAAGGGACGCAGGTGAGATAGCGCAAGCGAACACAAGCAGCGCTTTCTCGACTCACCGTCTCTCGTCAGGTTTGAAGGCGTCACCTGCTACCGCTGTGGGGACGGACATCTTGCATCAAAATGCAAGCATGTAAAGACAATCTGCAATTACTGCCACAAACGAGGTCATTTGGCGAAGGTGGGCAATTCGCGACGAAGGTACAGCCAGGCCCAAAGCAACAGCCCTACCAAGGCACGTTCGTTCTCGGCTTGCAGTTCACCGTCGTCGAGTAACCGTCATCGTGTTAATACGGTACGCAAGCAGGACGCCGCTACCACTTCATCTTACGAAGTTTTTGTATGTGGCCGGTCGACTACGCCACGCCGCCTCCGCCTTTCACCGTCACTGTTGACGTCTGCGGCAAGCCGCTCCACATGGAAGTGGACACGGGGGCAAGTGTCTCTGTCATGGCCAAGTAACGTCTTAAACTTTTGCCTTCGGTTCCTGTGCAGCCGTCACAAGTGCTTCTGCGAATCTATTCCAGGGAACTGAAAAAGGTTCAGGGCAAAGCTGACGTCAGTGTGAAGTTTCATGGCAGGGAGGCCGACCTACCTATTTTTCTGACCGGAGACGGATCGCCCACTCTTCTTGGACGCAACTGGATGCGTGAGCTGGACATTGGCGCCTCCGATGTTGAAGTGAACATCCACACACTTTAAGACGTCAAACACCTAGTCCAAGACTACGCCGAAGTGTTTGAAGAAAGCCTGGGTACATTCAAGGGTGCTAAAGCTTCTCTACATGTTTCTTCAGATGTTCCGCCTCAGTTCTTCAAGCCACGTCCACTACCGCAAGCCTTGACCGATGAAGTAACTGAAGAAATCCATAGACTAAGAAGAGATTCAATTCTTGTTCCAGTCAAGACAGCAAAGTGGGCTGCACCTATTGTTCCTGTGACCAAAAGGGATGGACGCATCAGAATCTGTAGAGACTTTGGTGTCACCATAAACCCAGTGGCAACAGTGGAGCAGTACCCCATTCCAAGGATCGAGGACCTATGGACTGTGCTTGCTGGAGGTGAGAAATTCACAAAATTGAATTTGCGAGATGCGTACCAGCAAGTAGTCCTTGACGAGGCCTCTGGGGAGTACGTCACCATTTTGACGCATATGGGGTTATTTCACTACACCCGGTTGCCTTTTGGTGTCTCATCTGCTCCTGTCATATTTCAGTGCGAGATGAAGAACTTGTTCAGGGGACTGCCCCATGTAGCAGTCTATTCTGACGACATTCTTGTGACCAGCGCAAATGATGCTGAGCCCCTTCGCAACCATAGTACTGTACCTAGCAAGGTTCAGGAATCAGGCCTCAAGCTGAAACTTGAAAAATGCCATTTCTTGGTGCCGCAAGTTGAGTATCTCGGGCACATCATCAGCGAGGAAGGCCTTTCCCCGAATGTTGACAAGGTAGCAGCCATTCTGCAGGCTCCTGTGCCTCAGGATGTCAGGAAACTTCAGAGTTTCTTGGGACTTGTAAACTTCTACAGGCGCTTCTTACTCAATCTTTCATCTCTCCTTCGTCCACTGCGCTTACTTCTTTGTGAAGGGAGAAAGTGGGAGTGGAGACATGAACAACAAATGCATTCAATGCCTGCAAGCACTTGGTGACATCGGCTCCAGTTCTCGTGCATTTCAACCCTGCCCGGCCTGTTTGCCTCAGCTGTGACGCATCGCCTTATGGTATAGGTGTAGTTCTGGCGCACAAAGATGCTGATGGCGAAGAACATCTCATTGCTTTTGCCTCGAGGAGCTTTTCAAAAGCAGAACAAAACTACAGTCAACTTGATAAGGAGGCAGTGGCTTTAGTGTTTGGTGTGGATCGGTTCCACCAGTACTTATGGGGCATCTCATTCGAAGCACACACTGACCACAAGCCACCTCTTGGACTGCTGGGTGCCAACAAGCCCGTTCCCATGCAAGCTTCGCCTCGAGTGGTCAGGTGGGCTCTGAAGCTGTCTGCTTACAAGTACGAACTTGTATACAAACCTGGCAAAGAGCTCGGCCACGCTGATGCTCTTAGTAGACTGCCTCTCCCAACTGACACTACTGCATTACCACGACCTACTTAAATCTTCTTCTTAGAGGAGGCATATCCGAGACTCCTTTCACCAGATAATGTGGCCCGAGCCACTCGAAATGACCCACTTCTGGGCCATGTTGTTCTTGCGGTTCTGAAAGGAGAAAGCATCCCAGTAAGACCAGAGTGGATCTCTTTCAATACCAGAAGCTCAGAACTCAGTCTCCATGAGGGTTGCCTACTCTGGAGATCAAGAGTAGCGATCGCAAAGTCATTGCAGGCCCAAGTTCTTGGTGTTCTTCATGCCAGCCACCCGAGTATCGAGAAGAGCAAGATGATTGCCAGGAGCCATGTTTGGTGGCCAGGCAATGACAATGATATTGCCAACAGCGTGAAGAGCTGCGCTACGTGCCAGACTCAACATCGAGCTGCACAGCCGGTTCAGCAGACGCCGTGGCCTTTTCCACAGCGACCCTGGTGAAGGCTTCACATTCATTTTGGGGGACCAATTCTAGGTCACACATTCTTGGTTATTGTGGATGCGTTCTCAAAGTGGATAGATGTCTTTCCTGTGTCTTCCACATCTGCAGAAGCTACCATTTCTGCATTGAGAATTGCATTTGCTCAGCATGGCCTGCCTGATGTCATAGTTTCAGACAACGGTCCTGCCTTCACCAGTGCTCAGTACCTTGAGTTCTTAACTCGAAATGGAATACGCCGCATGATTGTACCGCCGTATCACCCTGCCTGAAATGGTGCAGCTGAAAGAGTTGTACAAACTGTGAAGAACAAACTCAAGAAGTCTGGTTCTGGGAACTTCCAAACGCAGATCTCCAGGTTTCTGTTCCACTATAGGACCACACCACATGAAGTTACAGGTCGGCCACCATGTGAAATCTTGACAGGAAGAATGTTAAAGACTCCATTAGATGTCCTCAGGCCAAGCGTGCCGGCATCTGAATTCCTAAAACAACTCAAGTAGAAGTTGTATGCTGACAGAGGGTCCCGGCAGGCTCCATCACTGCAGCCAGGTGATGATGTGTACGCGCGAAACTTTCGCAGGGGCACACCCTGGGTGCCTGCCAGTGTCGTCACTCCGTCATCAGCCAGTGTCCGTTTGGAAGATGGCATCTTGGGAAACCAACACAGCGACCACTTGCGCCTTCTGCAGACAGAAACATTGGCCTTTCCTGAATCTGCTATCGCTGCAGCTCCACCACAGCTGGAGCCGCCGCTTCATCATGCGCCAGCTGTTCCAGAAGTGCCTCATCAGGAACAGCTACCTGGAACAAGCTTCTCTGGGAGTAGCTGTGTCACGGAGAGGGACGGGACTACGCTCAACAGTGGTGTACATGTGAACAGTGACTCTGTGATGCCTACGCCTAGCACGCCGAAGCTGCGACGTGGCACAAGAACTAGGAAACCGGTGAATAGGTACTCCCCGTAGTCTTCCTCCTAAGAGGGGAGGAGTGTTACAATGTTGTTTCAAATACAGCGCCCCCACGTGGCGCTGAAGTTGTGTTGACCTGTGCAAGCCTGGCACAGCGGCGGGGTGGCCGTTTTGAAAAACAATAAACCACAGTTCGTTCTGGGCTAAGGGCTCAACACGTTCTCGTCTTCTTCACGGGCCTGATGACCTACTTTTTACGGTAGTCACTACCGCCTGGCCATCAGTTAATCTACACATGTAACAGGAATCACCGGTAGTATTTGTCAAGAAAAAGGACAACACCATGAGTTTCTGTGATGACTACAGGAAGGTGAACCTCGTCACGAAGCGACACTCCCACGAGTCGACGGCACGTTAGATAAACTGCGAAATGCTGTTTTTTTATCCATCGTTGCACTTAAAGAGCGGGTACTGGCAAATTGAAGTGGACAAACGAGATTGTGAGAAGACGGCATTTGTGCCACCCGACGGACTCAGCGAGCTCAAAGTGTTCCCATTTGGTTTGTAATTCGCTCCCGCTACCTTCCAGAGGATGATGGACGCTGTGCTCTCCGGCCTCAAATGGCAGTCATGCTTTGTCTATCTTGATGACGTAGTACTTTTTCCACTGCGTTCCAGCAGCTTTTACAAATATTGAGAACTGTACTGGACGCTATTCGCGCGGCTGCACTTAAGATCAAACCCGAAAAGTGCCACTTTGGATTCCGTGAGCTTTGGTTTCTCGCGCACGTTGTTAGTTCTCACGGTGTCCACCCAGGCAGACCCAGATAACCCAGATAAGATCCCTGCGGTTGAAAATTTACCAAGGCCAAACGACAAAAAGGCTGTGAGACGTTTCCTGGGGCTTTGTACTTACTATAGGCGCTTCGTCGAAAACTTCTCCAAGGTTGCGGAACCACTGACTCGGCTTATGAAGGAAGGTGTACCATTTATCTGGAAGCAAGAACAAGAAGAGGCCTTCTCTGAGCTACGTCGGTATTTGCAGTCACCTCCTATACTTGTTCATTTTGATGAAGATGCCAAAACAGACATTCATACGCAAGCCAGCAACGTTGGTCTTAGTGCTATTCATGTTCAATGGCAGAACGGGCAAGAAAAAGTTATTGCTTACTCAAGCCGCACTCTCTCGAAAACCGAGTATAATATTCAGCTACAGAAAAGAAATGTCTCGCAGTTATATGGGCCATCACTAAGTTACGTTCATATTCATACGGTAGACCATTCCAGCCAATCAGTGACCATCATTGATCGTGTTGGCTTGCGAACCTCAAAGACCCATCCGGAGGACTTGCAATATGAAGCCTGCGTCTACAGGAATATGACATCACCGTAGTCTACAAGTCCGGCCACAAGCACAATGACGCGGATTGCTTGTCAAGGCACCAGTCTAGACCTCGTCTCCTGAGCATGGACAAGATTCCACATTTCTTGGAGCTGTGAATGTGTCGGAGATGGCTCGTGATCAGCGAATGGACCCAGAATTACTTCTGCTCATTCAATACATAGAGGGGCAGCAAGTCGAAGTATACCGCGAGTTTTTGTCCGTGGACTACGTTCTTATGTCCTCCGCAACAACGTTGTCTACACGAGAAACTTCGAACACACAGGTGAAACGTTCCTACTTCTGATACCATCGTCACTGCGAGCGGAAATTTTAGAAGCGTGTCATGATGACTCATCGGTAGGTTACTTGGGCATCAGTAGAACTTTTAACAAGAATCCACCAGAGATATTACTGGCCAAAATTGCTGGATTCAGTACAGCACCATGTCAGATCATGCCGAAAACGCCACAGGCGCAAAGTACCCCGAACCTTCACCAGAATGTTACCAATAAATATAACGCCTGGAACTATAAAAACTATTTATTTAAGGCGAAATTGTGCCCATGAACTTCAAACTGAATGGTCGGCCAGAAATGTCCCTTTCTCACTGTGTCGAACTTCATCGGTCTCTTCATCTTAACCCCTTGAGTCTCGTGCCGGTCTCGTGGCATATACATCGGGGCGCGTTCGGGACGGCGTTCAATGGCGCGGTTTTCTTGCCACTTGTGTGGTGGATTTTACGAACGCTAATTGCTGCACGCGTCTTCTGCGACTATCTAACTGTGGCATTATGTATAGATACGTATACATACACGGTGAGTGACGCCGACACCGGCGGCAAAATCCAGGCGAGAGTGTCCATATAATTGCTATTGCAATAAGAATGTATAAATGTGTTCATGCTGTCACGGTTGTCCTTGAGGGGTCTTTCTCCACTTTTTCCCTCTTTTTTATGAAAACATTAATGTTTGCAGACAATTTAATTGAGGCATGCGATTGCGCAAGGCTCGATTTCGGCAACTACGATCAATAAAAAGGTTCTGCTTTGGTATGCCTAACTGCGGGCATATCTTGGCTAATAATCACATTTACCGATCGTTTCCAATGAAAAAAAGTGGCCCCGTATGTGCATGCAATCTGCAAATGTCTTTGAAATATGACAGTCTTGCGTGTGGAGAGAGTTTTCAGACATGCCACTATTAGTATCTCGCCTTTTTTCTCTTACTTTAAACTTATTTTGTTTGATGGTCTGAATACTAACATGCCATTCAGTTCTGTTGTGTTTTATTCAGTGATGTTTTCTTTTGAATAATGGAAAGTCTTTTCACAATTCGTGCTTGTTTTTTTAGCTTGTTTTAGATCATTATCTCACACGTATACTCATCTGATGTTCAGTGCCGTTCTATTCCTAATAAAATTATTATTATTATTTTCTCATTCTTATTCCTGTTAGGATTTGTATAATAATTGTCATTTAGTTCATGTTATTGTTAGTATGAAAAGTGTACCAATTCATGTATGTATTCCCTTTATGGACCCCTTACACAATGCCCTGTTGGGTCTGTGAGGTATTTTGAACAAATAAATCAATAAATATAGGCATAATATCTGCTTTTTCGTCGATATTGTTCACAAGTATGAACGCAGTCACCGGACCACGATGGCTGGGCGTTGCGCAAGGACTTTAACTTTCACTTGGTGGCTGAACCGAGTGACAGACCAAGGCCTCCTAGGAAAATTTATGCCTGGAACGTGAGCCGCGAACGTACCACCCTACCCTCGAATTTCACCCTCCCCTTCAGTACCGAGGTGAACGCCTTTGACGGCCGCCCCTTGCGAACGTAGCAGTGCTCTCACAGTTGCCTCCGAGCAGCTGTGATGTCACGTGACAGAGCGGTGCCGTAATTTCACGTGACTGAGCGGTATGGAGGCGAGCGGTCTCACACGGCAAGACGCATAGTCTCCGAGATTTCGCTCTGGCAGGAAGCTCCCAATTGAAAAGATAGCGACGTTCCAGGCATAGTTTTTCTTGGAGGCGTTGGACAGACAGACGAAGAGAGAGACACTTATGACATTTGCCATCTACCATGTGTGAGGCACCAGAACATAACCGTGGAACGAAATCACTACGTTTTACAATGGCCATCCACGTTTGAGTCTTTCTGAATATCAGTATTGATGGCTCGTCCGTATAGTACTAGCTGCCATATTTACGCCATCTTTTCGAAGTGAATATGGGGCTTGTATACTTATGGTAACAAGCAGCCCGAAAAAAACATGACGGACACATAAGAATAATTGACGAAAACAAGCGCTGACTGTCCACTAACGTTCTTTTCAATTCAGAAGTGGAACTGATATACTCCATGCAATCTCGGCTGAAGGAATCATGCGCAAATAAATATGTACACCCTATCTCACTCGACAACGAAGGCGCACTCATGCCACATTCTTGATGTTATGGCAAGAAACAACATTTCCTTATCATGTAGTGTTATCAAGATCACAACTTTGTAGGTTGTTATCCTGGCGATTTCTAAAACCGGAATTCGACAGTTCTTCCACGGCTCCGCCGAATCAGAATTACCGAGCTTTTGCTCTATATAAAAAATGTGCAAGGGCTAAAACTTCAGGACACTTGAGATTCGCCTTCAATGGTAGAATGCGACAACATATTCACAGCCAGTTCAAATATTTTTTTATGAATTCTTAGACTAGCTTCGTTTTTCGGTGGACATTGCAACCAAGCCATCACGAAAAAGATGTCTGTCCCCGTGTAGCATTGCAAGTTTCAAGTCATCCCTTCTTACTGCCGGTACAGTTGAGGAGTGCCCACTACTCGTAACTCTTTTTTTCGCGTATTGACCACATAACCACTACGTGTTCACAAGGCAAAACGCGCCCCAGCGCAATTCATTGATAATGTGTAGGTCATTATAAAAATTGTGTAAAAACGCTCTGTAACACGTCAGCTTTGAAGCCACCTGCTCGTTGCGCAGATTGTTCACACCATGTACGTATTCTACGCTTTTACCTGACAGAATCACATTCGTTGAGATGACTCGTTGCACCAGACGCCAATCGTATGTTGTTCGAACGCCCCCTGCCCCGCGTTGGAATAGATGGAATCAGTGGTGTCGCTCTATGGTAGAACACTTGCATACCTCACACAAGGTTTAAATGGGCCCGATTAGCTCTAAAACTGACTGTTTTTATTCGCTTATTTCCACTCGCCTCAATTGTTCACTCACTCTGAACTCTGATAGTTGCACTTCAACTATATTACAGCGAAATCTGTAATGGGATCACACTTCGGGTCACGCGCGGTTATCCGCCGCCGCCGCCGCCGGTGTCCGTAACTACATCACGCGAAATCGGAAAAACAAAAATCCCTAGCACAGATGACACAGTGGGGTTCAAACCAGATCCGCTGGGTGGCAACCCAATATTCTACCACTGAGCCACGCCGGTGCTTCGGATTTGTTGGCAAACTTGCCTTACGCAGGCTTGGTGTCGGGAAAGCAATCTCGTTAATAGGACTTATAAGGCGTTTTAAAACAGCGAAATAACATGCAGTCGCAGCACAATGCGAATAGCGCAACGAGTTGGCCGTGCAATGCTCCAAAGCATCACAAAAGCTCTTTTTCGTTCAGCTATTATTTGTGGCGCACACCCACTTCAGGCATGATTCCCCATCGTCGTCAGCCACTGCATCAACAACTGGCAACAAATTTCTTGCAAGTATTTAGCGGATATCACGCTTCTCAAAAGAGCCACAAAAAATAGCATAGCGAATGCCGGCCTACTACCCAAAAACTTTTATTATTATTGCCGTAGTGGGTATCGAGCAAGTGTGCTTGCTGCTCACAATTCTCAATGAATGTTTAGAAAAGGCTCTGAACATCCTCAATGAATGTTTAGAAAAGGCTCTAAAAGGCCGCTCTTCTAGATTTCGCTGTTAGTGTGCTGTGCCTTCCACGCAGGCCTGTTGTTGTTTTTTTAATGGAGAACAAACTCCTGCAGACACCGGGATTTGTGGGAAAATAAGTGTTTATTGCTTAAGCGTAATATACTGCACGTCCACGAATGTCTGCAAAGAACACAGCTTGCGCAAAACTGACATCTTTAGCGTGCGTTCCACATGTTAATCATTAAGAAAAAGCATGCTATCATACTGTTTTCTAATGCATTTTTGTGCAACTTCATGCATTTTTGTCGTGCAGCCTCCTTAGTTCGTTCACTGCATGTGTATATTTTGGTATTTTGCACTTGCATTCGCGCCTTCAGGTGTAGCCGAAGAGAAAAAGAAAACCACCAACGTAACAATGACGCGAATTGTATCTTATATAATATAGAACGGAGACAGTCCAAACTGTTATCCGAGACCAGGTAGGAGCGTAGGCCTAGCTATCAAAATCAGCGACAGTCCGGGCCGAGCGTCTCGTGCTTAGCACTGAGAATGTGTGTGCCGAGATTTGCATGACCCACTACAATCATCATTACATATTTCCCCCTCGCTGAAGATGGCGCCAAGTAAGTGTTCTAAGGTGTCGTGAGGACAAGTGGTTCGTGATATGGTTTGAGGCGATTCACATGTACGATTTCGCGGCCTCGGCGACGCAGGTCCACAGTGGCCGTGAGGGGTTCGATGAGGTAGTTAACAGCGGAAGTTTGTTCTATGACGCGATAAGGTCCATGGTACCTGCTGACAAACTTTGTAGAGGTACCGGGAGCAGCACTGGGAGGCACCCACAGCCAAACAAGAGAGTTGGGCGAAAATTGGTAGTTGGACCGTCCATCGTCGTGACGAAATTTCTGTAGCCCTTGTTGTTGTGTTGTAAGGGTGCGAGCTAATTGCCGACATTCTTCCGCATACTGCGCGGCTTCGGAAAGTGGTGTGCCTTCGGGTGAGTCGGGTCGGTAGGGGAGAATGGTGTCAATTGGAGATGATGGTTCTCGACCATAAAGTAAAAAGAATGGAGAAAAGCCTGTCGTCGCTTGAGGTGCCGTGTTGTAAGCGTACGTTACGTAAGGAAGGATAAGATCCCAGTTGGTGTGGTCGGAGACGACATACATATAAAGTATGTCGCCAAGAGTGCGGTTGAAACGTTCGGTCCAGCCGTTTGTTTGTGGGCGATATGCGATAGTACAGCGGTGAATCACATGGCATTCTGCAAGAAGTTCTTGAATAACATCCGCGAGAAAGACGCGGCCTTGGTCGCTCAAAAGTTCACGTGGAGCGCCATGACGCAGAACAAAACGTTGCAGCAGGAAAGACGCAACGTCACGTGCCATCGCGGCTGGTAGAGCGGCCGTTTCTGCATATCTCGTGAGATGGTCGATCGCTACAATAATCCAGTGATTCCCAGCTGATGTATATGGTAGAGGACCATAAAGGTCTATTCCAACCCGGTCGAATGGTCGCACTGGGCACGGTAACGGCTGCATTGGTGCAGTAGGACGGCTAGGATCGTGCTTGCGGCGTTGGCACTCTGTGCAAGATCGAATGTACTTTTGAACGAATGTGTACATGCCGCGCCAATAAAACCGAAAACGTAGCCTGGCGTAGGTTTTAAACAAACCGGCGTGCGCACACTGCGGATCGGCATGGAAAGCAGCACATATGCTGGCGCGGAGATGCCTGGGTATGACGAGTAGCCATTTGCGACCGTCAGGGTGGTAGTTGCGGCGATAAAGTATTCCATCACGGATGGCGAAGTGAGAGGCTTGTCGGTGTAGCGCTCGAGATGGCGGGTGGGCGAGTGTTTCAGATAGGTAATCCATCAGAGACGCAATCCACGAATCTTTGCGCTGCTCCGCAGCCATGTTAATGGGTCCTGATAGTGGAAGGAAGTTGTCTTGGATGGAGACACTCGCAATATCAGTAGAAACAGGTGAACGCGAAAGAGCGTCGGCATCGGCGTGCTTCTGGCCTGAGCGATAAATGACGCGGATGTCGTACTCTTGGAGCCGTAAAGCCCATCGTGCCAAGCGTCCTGAGGGATCTTTGAGGGAGGATAACCAGCAGAGCGCGTGGTGGTCGGTAACAACATCGAAAGGGCGGCCGTACAGATAAGGCCGAAATTTTGTAATGGCCCAGATAATCGCTAGGCATTCTTTCTCAGTTACCGAATAATTTGCTTCTGTTCTTGTAAGAGTGCGGCTCGCGTACGCAACAACATATTCTTGGTAACCAGGCTTTCGTTGGGCGAGTACAGCGCCAAGACCGACACCGCTAGCATCTGTGTGGATTTCTGTGGGAGCGCTTGAATCGAAATGACGCAGTATTGGTGGTGTTGTAAGCAGTTCACGGAGCTTCGCAAAGGCACTATCGCAAGCTGGAGACCACGCAGATAGATTGTGGTCTCCCTGAAGTAGGTCTGTCAGAGGCGCCATGATCGAGGCGAAATCTCGGACGAAGCGGCGGAAGTATGAGCAAAGCCCAATGAAACTACGCAGCTGCTTGAGAGACGCGGGCCTCGGGAACTCGCGAACAGCACGTAGCGTAGCTTAGCGGGGTCAGGAAGAACGCCATTCTTTGACACGACGTGTCCGAGAATGGTCAGCTTGCGCGCTTCAAAGTGACACTTCTTCGAGGTGAGTTGGAGGCCGGCTGTAGAGAGGCAGCGTAGAACCTGTTCCAAGCGACGAAGGTGCGTGGAAAAATCGGGTGAGAATACCACTACATCGTCTAAGTAGCACAAACACGTGTTCCATTTGAGGTCTCGTAGGATAGTGTCCATCATGCGCTCAAATGTTGCCGGCGCATTGCATAGCCCGAATGGCATCACGTTAAATTCGTATAAGCCGTCTGGTGTAACAAATGCAGTTTTTGGCCTATCATCTGGATTCATGGGCACTTGCCAGTACCCAGAGCGTAGATCAAGGGAGGAAAAGAACTCTGCGCCTTGTAAAGAGTCGAGGGCGTCATCAATTCGAGGCAAAGGATAAACATCCTTTCCTGTTATTTTGTTTAGGCGACGATAATCTACGCAAAAGCGTATCTTGCCATCCTTCTTTTTAACTAAAACAACCGGCGACGCCCAAGGACTGTTCGACAGTTGAACGACGCCTCGCTTTAGCATGTCACCTACTTGTTCATCGATGATACGGCGTTCAGTTGGCGAAACACGGTATGGTCGCTGCCGTAGTGGTGGGTGATTACCTGTGTCGATCTGGTGGCGTACGGTAGATGTGCGACCTAAAGTAGCGCTGTGACTGTCAAAAGATGGTCGAAACTTGTCAAGGAGGCTCAAAAGCTCACACCTCTGTTGTGGGTTTAGGCCTTCGTCGATGACACGGTTGAAAATGTCGGTAGTGGAAGGGTCTTTCACGGAACTACAGGAGAGGGCGCTGACTTCCGATGATTCATCAGGAACGTCAAGTGTAGCGATGGTTTCGAATGATTCTATCGAACCAATACATTCGCCTCGAAGTAGCGTGATCGTGAATGGGAACGGATTCTTCACAGGCACGTTGGTCGCACCACCTTGAAGAGTAACGAGAGCGGTTGGTAGCGGTGATAGGTGGCGATGAACGAAAGCAGCAAAAGGCGTGAAGAATGCGGTAGCGTCGACGACGGTGGAACACGACACAGGTGCGAAGACAGTAGCGCGTGGAGGGATTTGGGTGTCGTCACTAATGACCAACTTCGCGTCGGAAGGGCGATCGTGCACTGGTAGCGCATCACCAAGGGGACAAAAGGCGACTTCGGCTCGGGCGCAATCAATGACGGCTTAGTGATGGGAGAGAAAATCCCAACCTGAAATGATGTCATGAGAACAGTGCGGGAGTACTACGAACTGGACTGTGTAGGGCACTCCTTGAATTACAAGTCTGGCAGTACACGCGGCCACAGGCTGCACAGGCTGTGCAGTGGCAGTATGAAGACATGAACCCAAGTAAGGCGTTGTCACTTTTCGAATTGAACGGCAAACTTTTTTGGCGATGACAGAAATTGCGGCACCAGAATCAATAAGGGCAAGTACGGGTACACCTTCAAGAACGGCATTAATTACATTCGGCGGTGAACGAAGAGGGCTTGTGCTTTGGGACGAGGACGCAGTTCTTGCCTCGGGAACTGCGTCATTTAGTTTGCCGCGTCGATTGTAGGGGGGCGTCGGCGCATCGGGGAGGGCGAGCGTCGACGTGGAGAAGGAGATCGGCGATCATGAGCTGGTCGGTGGCTTGGACGAGGAGCGTACAATTCGGGGTCTGGGGTGTATTGAGTGTACGTGTAATCGTTCTCGTATGGACGTAGGTTTTCACGTGAGTGTAGTGGGCGGCGGCGGCACAGACGTGCGACGTGCCCAGGTAGACCACACGAAAAGCAGATCGGTTGGTTGTCGGCAGTGCGCCATGGATTAGGGACTCGGCGAAGTGGAGGTCGTGGCGGCTGGGCGGCATAAACAGGAGCAGGCTGTGGAGGCGGCGCTTGGAACGTCTGTGGTCGTGGTCGTGCTGCTGCTTCGGCGTACGTCAATGGTGCATTGACTGGTGGCACCAGCTGCGGAGGAAGGACCTCAGACACTTGATCTCGTATAATAGTCCGTAGAGTAGGGCTAAGCGGTGCACTGCGCTCCGGTAGGCCAGAGATGAGCGAGAGTTGGCGGGCAACTTCTTCGCGCACGAAATCTTTGATCTGCGAGAGGAGGACGGGGTCTTGCGAGGGAGTTAAACCGGACATCGATTCCTGATGTGGGACAGCACGGCGGGTGACGAGACGTTGCCGGCGGAGCTCATCATAGCTTTGGCAGAGCTCGGTAACTTGGGCGACAGTAGCAGGGCTTTTTGAAATGAGCATCTGGAAAGCGTCCTCGTCAATACCCTTAAAAATATGCTTGATGCGGTCCACCTCTGTCATGTTCACATCGACGCGCTTGCACAAGTCGATGACGTCTTCTATGTAACTTGTAAAGTTCTCACCAGGCAGTTGAGATCTCGACTGAAGGCGCTGCTCCGCACGAAGTTTGCGGACAGAAGGACGACCAAAGACTTCGCTGAACTTTGCTTTGAATGCTGTCCAGGTGGGAACGTCGGTCTCATGGTTCCGAAGCCATAAGTGGGCAATGCCACTGAGGTAAATGCCGACAGTGGCCCGTCTCGTGGCTTCGTCCCATTTGTTCAGGACACTCACGAGTTCGTAAGTAGCCAGCCAGTCGTCGACGTCGTGGTCGTCAGTGCCGCTGAATATGGGAGGATCCCGCTGACGGACCGCGCCGGAGCACACGATGGCCTGGGAAGCCATAGGAGGAGGGCTTGTGGCAGATGCAGTGGTCATGACAGCAGGTAGAGTCCGGCTTCGCAACTCCAGGATTGCAAGGAGACCCAGCACCTCCACCAATTATAATATAGAACGGAGACAGTC
Source organism: Rhipicephalus microplus (assembly GCF_043290135.1). Lineage (NCBI taxonomy): Eukaryota > Metazoa > Arthropoda > Arachnida > Ixodida > Ixodidae > Rhipicephalus > Rhipicephalus microplus. The sequence continues at coordinate 89,248,871 of NC_134702.1, read as the reverse complement.
CAAACTGTTATCCGAGACCAGTTAGGAGCGTAGGCCTAGCTATCAAAATCAGCGACAGTCCGGGCCGAGCGTCTCGTGCTTAGCACTGACAATGTGTGTGCCGAGATTTGCATGACCCACTACAATCATCATTACACTTACTATATATCTTACGTAAGATATGTTTATTATCAGCACTTAAGCCAATCAAGCGACTTTTGACTCACATGTGAAAGGCTTTGACAAAGGACGCATTATTGACTCTGGAAATTTCAGCAATTTTAGTGCGACAGCGTAAATATCTTGCTTCGTTGGAATTCCGGCGTCAGGGTTTGTGCTGGTTACTGTCTTGAAGCGAGGCGACAAACCGGATAAGCGAAACAGTGTCAGAAAGAGCCGGCTTGTCGTACTGGCTTACGTGCACGAAGTATCACACAGGCTAAAAAAGATTGTTCGAGACGCCAACGTTTTTGTGTTTTTTTTCTGCCCCGGAAAAATTGCAGAGGCTTTGCAAACGGGTTAATGCACCTCGTGCAAATTCTGCCTCGTGCTCTGTCGCGCACAGGACACGCTACGTCACGTGCGCAGTGGGAGTCGTATACTTGATTCCACTGACGTGTGGGTGCATCTATATCGGGCAAACCGGCAGGTGCATAAATGACCACCTCCGAGAACACCGAAACAATGTGCACAATGTGGTAAGGGGGCATCTTGGCATTCATTGCCGAGATTGTGGGTGCACCCCTCTCTTTGATCAGTGCTCAATATTGGCAAGGCACAGGAACCAGCTTACCCGAGCAATTATCGAAGCCAAAAAAATACACTTGCTAGGACATAAATGTGTAAGCACATCATCGATTGCTTTATCACAGGCTGAACGTGATTACCTAGCTGGGCTTTGAGGCAATAGAGGACCCGTCACACGTGTTTTGTTACTGATGTGTAGATTAGGCTTGCATTTTACCTTCATGCTCTGTTATCATCCTTTTTAGCAGTATAAATTGTTGCCACTCTGTGAAATAAAGTTAGTTGGAAATCAGCGCTCTTTCTGTCTACCCTGTCTTTCTTCCTTTGTTCGCGCGCTGAAACATCTTGCAAATATGACTACGCACCAACTAGCCCAAGCTTCCACTCTCGAAAGGAGAGGCCATCGACGTGTTTGCCCTCTATAATCATGGCCGCCGTAAAGTGACCCGAGGGGGAGGGACCCGAGACGTCCACGTAGAAAACACCAGGGCGATCGGAGTGTCGCTTATGAAGGGCCGCGGCGCGTGCTAGTCTACGGCCAGGATGGAGGTCGGGGTTTATATTACGGGGTAGAGGTTCCACCCAAAGCTTTTGACGCCAGAGCTCTGGCACCGGCTGCAAAGGGTCTTGGTAAGATATCGTGTTAAGGCCAAGTCTGTGTAGTAGACGGCGCCCTGAAGGCGTCTACAACAGTCGATTGATTTGGTTAACGCGATGAGCTTCGCGCATCTCTGCAAAGGTGTTGTGTACCCCCAGAGCCGCGAATTGGCTGCTCGAAGTTGCAATAGGTAGGTCCAGAGCGCGTTTGTATACTGAACGAAGAAGGACGTCCAGCTGGTGCTCATGTCGACCACGCAGGCGAAGGTAAGGCAAGGCGTAGAGGACGCGAGTGGTCACAAACGCGTGGGCCAATCGGAGGGACTGAGACCCACGGAGGCCGCCGCGCTGTGTAGACACTCACTGTATCATGCGGCTCACCTGTTCGCTGGTGCGTCTGAGGCCTGCTATTGTGCCCTTGGGGTCCAAGGACGATGTGAGGTGAACGCCAAGAACCCGAATATTTTGCACGCTTTTGTGGTAGTTTCTCCCTTTACCATGGACGCCACCGCCTAGTGTTGCTGTCGTTTTTACAAGGAGTCTATATATCAATCTTCAATTTTAGTGGACCAGGGTCAAGTTGTGGGACTCACCCAATTTTCGCACCACTAATCCGTTCGTGATGATGAATGTATCTATGCAGCCCCGCCGCGGTAGTTTAGTGGCTACGGTACTCGGCTGCTGATCCGTAGGTCGCGGGATCAAATCCCGGCTGCGGCGGCTGCATTTCTGATGGAGGCGGACATGTTGTAGGCTCATCTGCTGAGATTCGGGTGCACGTTAAAGAACCCCAGGTGATCGAAATTTCTGGAGTCCTCCACTACGGCATCTCTCATAACATATGGTGGTTTCGGAACGTTAAACCCTACATATCAATCAATGTTTCTATGCAAACTTGTTGTTGCGATATAGTTCGGGCAGCAGGCGTGCTCTACAGGGTTAGATATGCCCGTTTGGGCACCCAGGAAGAGGACGCCACTCGCATGGCATACAAACTTATACTCTAACGCACAAACGCGCAGACGACACAAATACAAAAGTACCGCAAATACAAAAATACAAAAATACACAAGTAAGCAAAAATACAAAAGTACACAAAGACGAAAATACAAAAGTAAGCAAAAGTACAAAAGTACACAAATACTAAAGTTAACAAAAGTACAAAAATAGAACGCGTGAAGCATCTAAAAAAAAAGACATTTCACAGAAACAGTTGTCAGTTTATAGAGAGGCGTGCTATTTTTACGTGCCTCAGGGAATAAACTGATCTACATCTGTAAGAAAGAATCGCAATAGAGTAGACGAAGCATTTATTTAAGAAGCAGAAGCGATCGATATTTTAAAGAAGTGCACTGATCTTTCTCCTAGTCGTTGTCGGCCAGGATGCAAACTGTGTACGCACAGGCGCTTTGATAACAAGATCAGCCCACTCCCGCGGACATTAGACAAAAATAAAATAAGACAATTCATTTTTACTGAAGTCAGGCCACCAGAGAGAAGTTTCGCAGCAGGAAAATGATTAGCGCAGTGAACTTACCCCCATTGCAGGCTGATAAAAATCATTTAAAACACTGAAATGGGAACACGCAGCAGGGATTGTTTCGGCCCACCAAATCTTGGTAACAAAGGTGATGAGGACGTATCATATTAGAAGTATGCATTCACTCACAACAGCCATCTTTGATGAAAAATTGTCATCAGCATTGAAACGAGTGTTCTTTTTTTATTTAAAACATTGCTTTTTTTGTTCTCAATCGATTTTCTTACGCTGCCTTTATGAGAAAATGAATTTCACAAACTGCACAGGCTTTTCTTTTTATTTGTGACCCAGTTAATGTTTATATGTGAGAAAGTAAACTCGCCAAGATGGGGCGCAATAATTTTCGCCCTACCGTTTATAGTTCACAATAACTTCAGCCGGGAAATTCAAGAATGTCGCGGCGAGCAAGAGTGAGTCAGTAACCTTTGCTTGCGTCAACAGGCCCAAGTGCAAGAAATCGCAGATTAGGAGCGCGATCCCGCGACTACTCTCACCTTCGTTGTATGTGCCTCTATAGGCTGGAATTTTGGTTCTGCTTTTGACGGTGTGCAATCGGTACCTAACCTGTTTTAATGGAAATTCATATGCGTCACGACCACCGCCGCAGGCCGTCTTTTCATCCATTCACTAAACGGACGCGGATTGCATAAAGTCACTGCTATGAATAGTGGCCCTTGAGTCTACTTGCTCGTGCGAATATTGCATCGCAGATTAAGCTTCTCTTTTTCCTCGAATAGCTCACTTCGATTCCTTTCGTAATTTTCGCGCGACGTTACAAAACACTTTTTCCCTATACGTTTTTGCGTAATAATTCTATTCAGCGTTTTTTTTTCTTTTTTGTGTGTGTGTGTGTGTGTGTGTGTGTGTGTGTGTGTGTGTGTGTGTGTGTGTGTGTGTGTGTGTGTGTGTGTGTGTGTAAGCTTGTCAGTACTGGTCTTTTTTGCCAGTAATTGGCGTAATTCGTTGCCGGTATGCAAATAAGGGACCCCGCTATTGTGAAACCTAAACTTGTAGCATATATCTTTTTTTTTATTGTAGCCGCTTTTAAGATTTTAGCCCAGCAATCTCGTTTCGTACGAACAGCTCCGAGTTATGGTTATCTAACGTGGACTTTCTCGTCAGTGCCCCTTCAGGTCAACTGCACGTCACATTATGGCGCTTGGAAAGCCGGGTAGAATAGGTGCTGTCTGGAAAGCATTCGTGTCGATGAGCATTCTGCTGGAATCTTTCGCCCATGCTGCGACGGCTCACAATGTGTCCATCACTTTAGGTCACAATGTATCGGATACAGTGGCGCCTGCAAGTCTGAACAGCAGCGTCGGCGCGATGGAGGAGATAAACTACCAGCAAGTCCTTAGAGACGTGGTGGCTGCAGGACTTTCCAAAGTACCGCGCTCTTTGGTGCGGAAGCTCCTAGCAGCCGACGTGCGGTTTGAGTGCAGCACGGCGCTGTTGAGAACCATGAAGGCCCTCCAGAACCTGGAGCCATGGGCGCTAAGACGTGAGTATTTGCATGCGCTGTTAAGTTTTGTATAGAAAGGTCGGCTTATTTTATGCGCTATGATTACTTCAGAGAAGATCATAAATGCGTCCGCCATATGCGGGTACGCAGATTACAGTTTCTCTAATGTTTGCGTACGCTCAAATACTTCATATGTGGTCACATCTCATTATGTTCTTGGAACAATTCTTCAGCATTCACAGTCAAACAGAATAATGTTCCTAAATGATTTTTTTTACTCAAGCGTAAACGGTGGAGCTTAATTCTGGACCAAATGTGAATTCAATGTTATCCCTGCTGGTATATATACATAACACATGTTTAGGGTGAGAAGGTAATTGATGACTGATATGTGCGGTTTCACGTCCCAAAGCCACCATATAATTATGAGAGACGCCGTAGTGGAGGGCTCCGGAGATTTCGACCACCCGGAATTCTTTAACGTGCACCCAAATCTGATCACACGGACCTACAGCATTTACGCCTCCATCGGAAATGCAGCCGCCGCAGCCGGGATTCGAACCCGCGACCTGCGGGTCAGCAGCCAAGTACCTTAGCCACTTGACCACCGCGGCGGGGCAGGGTAAGAAGGTATGTAGTGGAGCAGTCCACGACACCAGGTAGGCACGTACGACCAGTGAGGCTACTGTAACAACAAACAATCTCTTTGTAGCCATATGTGTGGGCGCGAAGAAGATGGTTAGTTGTTTTTTTTTCTAGTCCAAACATGTGTCGCCTTTATTAATAGTACGCCGTAACGTGCAATGTATTAACCCAGGCTTTGTGGGAGTTGCATGGCATATAATATCCGCAAAATAACAAAAACACAAAGTGAAGAAACACATGACGACAAGGGTAGGCAACATTTTCAGCCAAAAAACACTGAACACAAACCTAACAACCAATATACAACATACACACATGCGCAGTCAAATACCAAACAGGCCAACAAACAGTCTTGTTACAACATAGTCCCTGTAGGTTGTAAATACTACAGCGTGTGGATATTTCTTTATGGTATATCGAATGCAATTTTTCGTAACAGTAAATTTGCTGGAGGGCTTTTCGACCTCATCTAAAATTACTATTTGTAGATAGGTTCAATGAAAAAAAATAGAACACCGTTCAGAACTCAGTAAAACATTTACATTTGAGAGCGGTGCAAACCTGTTATGCAGGACAAACAGCGTCCAAGAAATTTAGGCCATGTTTCCTTTCTCTTTCAAAGCCGTTTTTACTATGGACACTTCGGACTAATCATCTGTACTTCTCCGCCCGTGCCTATCATAGACTTCCATGAAGGCTCACTTTTCTTTAATTACGATGGTAAACACATCTAAAGGGTAATCCTGCAGCCCGCACAAGAGAATAGAACACATACCTATTTTTCTTTGAGGTGGCTTTGCCAGAAAAGGCGGTGCTTTCCACACTGCGGCGAATCTACTCAACTACCAGCTTTTTTCCGAATAGCACATCCTTGAACAATGGCCATACGTGTCACAAAGCTATGAACTCCAGATGGCCATTGGTAGCATTTTTTTTCATTTGACTGGGCTCAGTAGGTTGTATATAGCATGCATAGCATATGCACGGGCCTTCCATCCTGACAACACCTTCTAGCATCTTCTTTCTTTCTTTTTTTGCCCCTTATTTACTTTCCCCAGTGTACGTTCGATCAGATTCAGGATTGAGAGCGGGCAGTAGCCAAGAGACTTGACGAAGGTGGTTTACTTCCCTGGCTATATATTTTTAACCATTGCATAATTAAAAATATAGCGTAGCAAACCATGTCTTCGACTGAAAACGTATAGTCTTTGCACTTACTTGCGGTAGTAATATAATCGCTGTAGGGTATGATCTGTTAAGCCCATATCAGCTCGGCGTCGGTCAGTGTAGTAACAATCGCTTCAGTAAATTTCGAAATGGTCGTTATAGACACCCTTAAATTGCTGTAGGATAGACTTAGTATCTGATAGTCTACCGCGGAGGTGTAGCAATTACGTTACTCGGCTGGTGATCCGAAGGCCGTGAATTCAATCCCACCCGTGCTGGTCGCATTACGATAGAGTTTAAATAGTATAAGCCCAGGCACCGTACAACGCCAGTTCGAGTAAGGAACATCAGATGGTCGAAATTTCCGGAGCCCTGTAGTGGCGTCTTCGATAATATGATCACAGTTTTGGGATGTTAAACCGCAGATGACATTATTAGCAGTATCCGATAATTTTGTCTGAGTATTTGCTTCTCCACACTTTCTGTTGCCTGCTCAACATATCATGATGCCTGTTTTATGTCCAACAATGAACTAAGTCTGTCTCAACAATCTCGATTTTGCTCTGTACTGTATGAAATGATTCCACGCAATCCCTGTTCAAATATTTCGTACCCCCCCTCCGGCTCACTGCTTCTGTTCCCCATCTCTTGGCAACGACTCCTTTGCTCTACTCTGGTTGTCTATTCTACGCTTCATGTGGTCTGCGCATTGTTAGGTAGAATATCCTATATCCCTGTTCATGCACTCATTCATTTCAAATAAAGAATGGGAGAAAAAGAAAAGGCTGGTATGTCAACCAGTCTAGAAGGATCGGCATGGTACCCTACACTTGAAAAAATGATGACGGATCTTTGAACATGGAGAAATAGAGAAAGAAGAACATGCACACACTGTCGCACAGCTCACATACTTTATAACTACGTCAGTCTACAATCGCCGGTACAAGTCTGATGAGTGTAAGAAGTTGAAGCACCACCTTCAGTGCTTTCAGTGATGACCGCTCAGGGATGACATTTCGCAATGTTTTCCACTGTCACAATGTTACACCTGTCTCTTCTTACTTTGACTACCCAAAGTTTGTTTCAATTCTTGCGTTACTAAATTGTGCAATTTTTTTACCCAAATTTTTGAATGAGAAGCACTTAGAGCTGTGTCTATCCCATATCAAGTTTGTGTAATTTTTTAACAAGTATGCCACGAACTAGACAGGCATTACTAGTCTAAAGCATTTTTTTTCGTGAGGCGCCCGATGCGGTCAACCTGTGTTGAACCACAACCTTTAAGCAGAAAGTGTGTTTCAGATTGCCCGTCCAGATTTAGCCATTTTGGCGATGATTTTGACATGTTTCCGCCAGATCTCTACTAGTAATAATCTGTATTCGATAAATTGGAAAAAATTTTATTCAAGAAAAAGACTAAGATGTTTAATGAGAATAAGAAGGAAATCTTAGCCTCAAAAGGGGGTTTGTAGCCTGCCACTGTTCACATGCTTTAGGGGCAATGGAAAGAGAAAGAAAGGGAGGCAGGAAGAGAGGTGACTATGGTAAACCACTGCACACTGTCCTACCCTATACAGTAGTACAAATATGAAAGTCTTCATACATAGCTGCATATACGCGTGCTGTAAAAACGAGCATCTAAAGCTGCCTCACGCAGAAGTCTACAAGTTCTTGAAGCTGCAAAATTCAGCCACGCAACTGAATTGCGTGACTGAAGCCCTTTAGCAGGGTTTCGTTAGAGCGAAGGTGCTCTATAGTATGAAGGACATTCACGGCGATATACTTTGACCGCTTTACCGTCGATTTCTCCTGTAGAACTTCCTTCTTTGCACAAAAACTGCATATGGTCTGGCAACTGCATCTCCAAGTATAAGAAGGAAGTTATACTTAGCTGACTGATGCAGACCAAGTAGGGAACCATAAGTCTTCATATTCAGACCTTGCTAGAGTTGAACTGAAGAAAAGGTGGAGAGATTTCACTGAAGATAAGTGGTTAAAACAAAGTTGCTACACTTCTTGATCGTCTTTCATAGTAGACAAGGATGTTCGTGTGCGCCTACTCGACAGCATATTTAGCGCACGACAAGACTTAACCGGGCATATGACGTGACGTCAACAGCTAATTATATTGAAAAGATACTAAAAAAGAGAACTCCAGCGTCTTCTGATGGTATACAGGCCCTTTAATATCCTATGGTGACTCAGGCCATAAGATGCCGTACTTTAGGACTACGGATGATTACTAGCATGGGAGTTTAATTAACCTAAATAGACAGCGCCCAGTACAGGAACCTCTAGGATTTCGGTTCTGTAGAAACGGGACAATCACGACCTGGGTGAATCGAACCTGCATCTTTTGGGCCAGCAATTAGGCACGCATCGAAACCAGTGTTCCCCCTCCACGAACGTTCTCCATAATGAGTCATACGGCGCAAATTGAGTGCAGCTGAAACTCTCGACACTTGTAAGCGCGGTATACTTTTGCTTTTAATCATAAGCAGTATAGCTTGAAACAGCATCGCGTGGCCACCCATTTCCTATATTCCAAGATACACTTTTTGGTAACTGTGTGTTGCAGTTATTGACGCTACAGGAAAGTACCCTTCCGGAGCCTTCGAGGCTTCCCGCGTCGACCTGGGAGCATTCGACGAGTGCCTCGAGACCACTGTGCGAGACCACAACGGGGACGTACTTTCACGGGGCCAGTACTGCAACTTGCTCATCTACGTTGACAATGCCACGGCACAGCAAGCGATTTTGAACTCCATTTCGGATACGCTATCCCCTAGGGTACGTTTATTCGCATATATTCACAGCCCGAGTGAGAGCTACACAATTATTGGTGCAGTGAATATTTTTCGTTTCTGTTGTCTCTAAGTTGTGTTTATCAGCTCTTTCGGGATTTTTCGTGCTTTTTTACGGGATTATGTGGTGTCTTTCATCTATTTTGCTTATCTGTTCTGGCAAACACCTGATTTACTTCGCGATTGCATATTTTGAGTTCTGTGATCTGCTTTCTAATATTTTCTACTGTTTGCTCCTTCCGGCGTGGTGTGTCTAATTTTCGTCACAGGCACTTCGCCTTCGCCTCCCTTTGCTGTGGATACTGTAGGTGTTTTTCTGTCGTTGCGGTGGCTCCGATAGATGAAGCAGCGCTTCAACGACGTCAGCGTTCAGGGACAAATAATCTCTGGTGTTTTAGCAGTGCGTCATCGGTAAAGCCTTCTAATTTTTTATTAGGAATAGTTGACTAGGCTTAGTGTATCAAAAGTGGGATCAACGTGATGCCAACGCAATGCATTGGATGACGACAGGATGGTTCCTTCAGTTGCCTTATAGTTTAAAGTAGATGTATGGATCTTTCTTTGGATATGTCTAAGGCAATCTAACGAATACATGTAAGTGAACGTATGAAATGCCCCGCTGACAACGCGTACATAAGATATTGTGCATCACAAGTTGCTGAACTTGATGACAAGTTTTTATTTTTGTCTTTCATCATGCATAAGTCTTGAGTCACTGTGATTTCTTCGCGAATATATAGAGATGCACGCTGGATTCTATTGCAGAACACACCCGAGAACAAGCAATGCAAATTTACGTGGTTCTTAGTTTTATGTGTATCTCATCGAGTTCATGTAGGAGCTGTTTTTTATTAAAAAAACTGGTTGCATCGTTTGGGGACGTTCACATGGTGTGTACTTAGCGGCAGCGTACAGTCATAACTGTGTAATGCTAAGTATTCATTACGCTTCTAGCCAAGCTACTCAGTGTAGCGTCCCCTAGTCACCTAGTGTGTGTTGAGTTCTCGTACTCGTCGGGCAAGGTGATTCCCTTTAAATCCTCTGACAGTTAACTAATGGTTACGATTACGAAGACTTCTCATTCAAGGTACAGATAAAAACAAGCGTCCCAAGAATGATTCACCACATGACGAGGGTTCCTCATTTTTACAGCTGCCCTAAGTAGGCATTTGAATATTTTCGTCGCATCATTTTAGTTTCCTGGTCATTCACTGGAATAACCACATGGACCGACTATTTCTTGCTTCTAAAATCTATTTTGCGATTTCAACTGAAAGTAGCTCTTTATTTCCTGTAATATTACATAGCAATTGTTTCGCAGCAGACATGTTAGTAGTCGATGTTATTGCCATCGAATAACCCGACCTACTGGGAGTGTTAACATCCGCATCACTTGCTCGTGAATTTTACCTATCTATGCCAATTTTCCTACTCAATGCATTCCAGTTTTCTTACGGTCAGCGTTCTTTACGTGACCGCTTCATCCGCTGCATCATTGACGTTTCTTCCAGCTACTCTATTTCGGCAAATATGGCGCTGTTCCAGGGGATCCCCTTGGTCGATTGGGAGTGTGCTATATTGATGACTGTAACCAGCACGACTTACAAGCTATGGTCAACGCAGGTACGTAATTCGAAGGCAGTCGTGATTGCACATCTTGTCATGCTGTACTTCCGAGTTATACTTGAGTTGACTGGTCTCTTAACAGACAAAGGAAACTTTAGCCAGCAGCTCAAGAGCTTCACTCTCTTAGCTGTTCTCGCGAGTTTATTATTTCTTGCGTTTGTAGGAGCAAAGCTACCTAGACCGGCCCTCCGCCCTCACCGTCACCACCAGGTGAAGCTCCCGGCGCTTGTTGTGCGCGCTGAGCAAAACAACAGGTGCACGCTCACGGCGAGCGGAGGCGCTGCGTCAGATGGCGCACGATGCATCACACGCGCCGCACACTCTCTCAGTAGTGCCCACCACCGAGCGCTGCAGACGCTATCCCCACCCTCTCACCTTAATGAATGCCAGCAGCGACATTAGGCGCATAGTATTTGGCGCTACATTTCAAAAGAGCTTCGCTCATCGGCTGTATTCGTACATGGAATAGCTGCTAGTTTTAAGTGCGGAGCATCTCTTGCTTGAGTGATGCGCCGCGGCGTCGGCGTCCGCATTCACACCAGGCATGCGCAACTCTCCTCCTTTTCTCTTTCCAACAGCGGCACGTTACTCTCTCCACTTCTTTCTTGCCACATTGATGCGCTTCTCCTGCGTTCTCGCTTCTGCTCTAGCGGCGCAAGCACTACTCTCCTCCGGTAGTCCCCTCTCCTTCAAATTTGAACTTACAGTGGGTAAAAGACTGGGTTGATATGCGAATTAGGCTTTCGCCCTTCAGTGGGTGTAGTCAGGCTGATCATGACGGTAATGTTGAATCAGAGCAGCATTATGCGCAAGTTGGTAATTCATAACTTCAGCACAACTGTTCGACGACAAACAACGGACAACAAAGAAGACGAAATCTCTTTATTGTCTATGTTCTTTTGTCGATCAGTCGTGATTGGGTTATTCAATAAACGTAAAAATATTTTTGCCAAAACTGCTAAACCTTTTTTTTAGTTTGTGCTTAACCTACACTAATAATCGAACACTTTTCTAGCTGCATGCTTGCGGTATGACTAAAAACTTACTCACAAATACTGCTTGCATCTCCTTTTATCTGTTTGCTTGCAGTAAGCCCTCGTTTCGCCAGGCTTGAAGTATCAAACTGCGTGACGGGTGAACCAAGACCATGGAACAAGTCGCAAATAGCGATCGTGTAAGTCATTCCAGAAGCTTATCCTCTGTACTTTAATTGACGTGAATTCATTAAGCACGTTGTTTTCATGGCGGCTTCTAGTACTCTGGGCCCCGTCGATACCACTGTGCAAGTGACCAACGCCCAAAACGAACCTTTTATAGTTTTATTTTACCTGATAAACGACCTTGCCTTCAAACTACCATGACATACATCAAGTGGTTTTCTTATAAGAAGTGATGTTTTGCCGTATGGCTGTCACAACAATAGTCGTGAATTTTTTATTGGGTTCACGTGGGATGGGGTATAATTGCTTGATATGACGCTGGCTAGGCCAGTTTGCCGAGTGCGTCCCTTTTAAACGTTCTTAGAAACAAACACTTTGTGTTTCTAAATAACTCAGTTTTTTTTTAAACTGTGGACTCGACTTTGGATCCGCTGTGCAGCTGGAGGAGGGAGGGAAGCATTCCCCTCAAGCCACAGAAAAGTAGCGCCATCTCTTTTCTCCTCTGTCATCTCATCTCCCAAAATATTTGTTTTGTTTATGTTTTTGCTGACGTGACAGTATCTGTAGTTTCACCGCCTCGGAATTCCCAGGTGGAGCTTTCGAGTACGCCCACTGAAATGGTGGACAGAGCCCTATATCGTTGCCACAGAGTCTATAAAAAACACTGATTTGTGGCTTTTAAAGACGTATGTGGAGATTTTTCTTCCGATCAATAATTTCAATAAATGAATCTTTCTCTTGAACAAGGACTGAAATGCTTGCTTATTTTTTTATTCAAAGAATTGTGCAACTAGAATTATTTTCTAAACTACCCTTAGAATATTAAAACTCGGAATCATGAAATGGTTTACTCGGAGAAGTGTAACATCTTTTTAAATAAGAGGACAGTTTTTATGCAGCTAAGAACAGTAGACCCAGCGAATCTGCGAGCGATTGGGCGGCATTGTTAAAAAATTAAACAAGGGTAATTACGCTATACAATAGGCCATATGATCTTAATATTGGAAAGCTACTCAATAACTAGAGAAAAAGTCATTTTTTTTCCTCGGCAATAAAGCAATGACAGTCATTTATCCCTGTGACAATGCGCGTTTCAAATTACAGAATATTCGCAGCGATCCTACTCGTTGTCATTGTCATCAGTACGCTGGTCGACCATTTCGAGGGATGGACGTCCGAGTGGAGAAAAAATCACGGTGGGAGCATTTGTCAACTTTTAATTTCACAGTTATATTCCAGGAGTGAAGACAAAATACTTCAGAGAAGGGCGAACCATATAATGAAATGTTATCGCTTTGGTATGAGTGCTTATATCGAAAAACGAGAGAAGAGGAAAATCCTACAAGCCATGGAAAGAAGCACAAATATAAACAAATCTTCCAAACACTAAATAAACAAAAAACGTATAGGCTATAGTGTTTAGGCAGCGTTTGTCAAGTCACATTTGCCACGCGAAATAAATCTTTATCTTTTGATAGCTAATTCCCGTTGCACCAAATGCACAGACATGCGGGGGGTTCCCCTTCGGCGGGGGGGGGGGGGGGCGATGGTTTGTCGAAGCATTCCCCCTTCCTAATATGTAAATATGTAAGGCTGACTTCATCCGCCCCCCTTTTGCCCCCTTCGTGCGCGCATCGCTGGGCACCTGCATCGCTAAAGCATTTTTCTTTCTTTCGAGAAACTCAGGTTAACAGAATGATCCTGTTGCAATGGCCAAATTTAAATGTCGTCCGTAACATTAAGCAATGCAGAAAATGAAGGTATGTAGGCGAAAAGGACGGTCCTTTTTAGGCCGATGTACCGACTTGAGAGGTACTAATAGCAGTGCAATATGGGAAACATTCAGGCGCTGTTATCCAGGCACCCATCCCGACACGTACGTACGTACGTGCGTACCCTATGCATGTATGTATGTATGTATGTATGTATGTATGTATGTATGTATGTATGTATGTATGTATGTATGTATGTATGTATGTATGTATGTATGTATGTATGTATGTATGTATGTATGTATGTATGTATGTATGTATGTATGTGCCTATCTACCTGGCCATCATTTTCCTTGAGTACTGATAATTTCTGTTTATTTATCACTTCGCTTACTTGTGCTCAAGTGGCGCGAGTGCTAGTGGCATTCACAGCTTGTATCCCAACAAAAAGGTGTGATTGCCTTTGCAGGTCTCCTGTTTCAAGTTGCTGTGGCCTTCTCGGCAAAATCTAACACACGATTTCTACTCCATGCACCTAGCAAAGATAAGGTTGAGCAGCACTCCCTGCAATTTTTCCACGGCGTTCGAAGCTTAACGGTTATGCACATTGTGTTCGGACACACCCACATGACAACCACTGACACTTATGGTGAGTGTCTCGGTAATAAATACATTTGACTTCTTCGCCTGCGCGTAATGGTTCATTCAGCGCATTTAGTGTAAAAACAATGTTAAATTATACTTGAAAACTGAGGTATAGCTCGGCTAGTTCTAAAGATTCTCGATCCGTACTATGTGGTTCTCAAATATTGAAAAAAAGTTCTCCTGAATGTTTATATAGGTGCTAGACTAAGGTACATTCCTATGTTTACCTGTGCAGTAGCTCGCATTGCCGCCCTCGCAGCATGCGCCACCCAGGCAAGGACGTGTGAATATCGAATTCGCACTTGGAAGTGAAATTTAATGATGAAATTTAGGTGCGAATCGAATGTAACAATTTTAAGTATATATTCGAATACAATAGTACCATAAGGAACTTCCTTTTAGCTTCAGACAGCTGCGCACTGGTCGTGGCAAGCCTCAAGGAACAGCGAAGCTGGGTGGCCTTCTTTAACTTCCCAGCAGAGCCTAGCCTTGAGTATTGCGATCATCAACAAAGCCTATTTGTTTCGCCAACCAGTGAGGAAAACACAACTTTTCTTTGTACAGCAGCTCCCCGAGTGCTGATATATAAAATGTCATGAGTTTCACCCCAGAAAATTCTACCATGTAGTTTTGATACCCTGGTGTTTTGTGACAACAATTATGTAGTAGTTCTCTTTGTTAGAACCTTACATGTTCTGACTGAAGCTAAGTGCCGCGTTGCGATGGGGGGTCTTTGTTCTCAGGGCTCTGTTCACATAGTACCTTGAGAATCCAATTCTCCTATAGCTTTCAAAAAATTATGCTCCGCAACATGACTTTCTAAACTGTAATATTTGATTGCAGTTTGCAATTAGATTTTCAAACCTGACAGTAAGATCATTCTGCTGGTTCAGTGGAGATTCGGATGCATATACAACCATCTGTTTGCTGTGAATGATTCTCGATCTGGTTCTCACACTGTTGGAGCATTCTCATTGCCATTCAATAGCTACCAATGAAATTTCGCTGATCTTCTATGGCTTTTCAAGCTTGTGAGCTGTAGAATGTCCTCCACTGGATTGACTGCTCAGTTCTATCATCGAACTTGCGTAGTCCTTGTAAGAAGAACCAGACGTCATAGACCACTTCGTGTACCCGCCTGCGTCCGCCAACACTCATCGGAGCACAGAATACAAGCTCTTCATTACAGCTCACTTTCATCAACTCGGTCTTTTTCGCAGATCGCAAGCATTCTTACTCTCCCAGTGCACTCTGTTTTACCTCAGTGTTCTCCTATGCTTTTAGACTACAATGCCACATGGTGGTTTAGTGGCAAAGACACTCATCTGCTGACCCGCAGGTAGTGGTATTGATTCCCAGCCACGGTGGCCACATTTTCAACGGAGGTAAAAATTAATGAAGCCCATGGACTATATTTGGGCGTACGTTAAAGAACCCCAGGTGGTAAAAATTTTCGGAGCCATTCACTCATAATAAATGCTGGCTTTTGGAAGTTTAACCCCAACAATTTTTGCTATTATTTTAGACTACATTGTGCATTGCTTTGATTTGACTACCTTGTCCTTTAATTTGAGTTTATCAGTGTGTTTCTTTATTTCTCGCGCTGTGTCACCGTATTTGCACCTGATTCACCTGACTTTTAGTTTTCGCATTTAACCAAAATCTAACTTGGGTGTGAATAATAATTTTCCAGCAAGGTTACTGGGCTTGTTCGAAAATACGACACAGTGGCAAAACATGATCATACCCGCAGCATTCAATGGCGTCGACACTTTCTTCTTTCTCAGGTAAGCAACCGTTTGCTGCTCTCCTTATTTTTACATTACTATGAAGATGTTTTACAGCAGAGCTGTTAGGCCGAAGGTTTGCCGTGGGTCGTAGAGAGAAAGTTACGACCATATGAACAAGCACGCGCTCTCTATATTCGCTTTTTCTCTTCTGTTTCACTTCCAGAATACGTGCACCTAATTT